>NC_091459.1:124760297-125060297 GCF_027789765.1 Dendropsophus ebraccatus
CCTCTTGCTGCTGCCTCCAGGCCCCTCTTGCTGCTGCCTCCAGGCCCCTCTTGCTGCTGCCTCCAGGCCCCTCTTGCTGCTGCCTCCAGGCCCCTCGTGCTGCTGCCTCCAGGCCCCTCTTGCTGCTGCCTCCAGGCCCCTCTTGCTGCTGCCTCCAGGCCCCTCTTGCTGCTGCCTCCAGGCCCTCTTGCTGCTGCCTCCAGGCCCCTCTTGCTGCTGCCTCCAGGCCCCTCTTGCTGCTGCCTCCAGGCCCCTCTTGCTGCTGCCTCCAGGCCCCTCTTGCTGCTGCCTCCAGGCCTGTCTTGCTGCTGCCACCAGTGTCGTCTTCTGGCGCCACAGCCCGCATCCTGGACCGCAGCAATATTTTAAGTGTGTGTGGGGAGGGATGGGGGTCAGGGGATTGGTGTTGGGGGATGGTTCAGGTGGGGTGGGGTAGTGTGTGTGTGTATGGGGTCAGGTTGGGCAGTGTGTATGTGGGTCAGGTGGAGTAGTGTATGTGTGGATATGAGTCAGGTTGAGTAGTTTATATGTGTGTGTGGGGAAAAGGAAGGTGGGGGTAGTGTGTGTGGTGGGGGAAGGGTCAGGTGGGGTAGTGTATACGGAGAGATGGGGGTCAGGTGGGGTAGTGTGTGTGGTTTGTAGGTCACTTCACACAATAATTATTTTTTGGTATATTAAGTACAGTTATATATTACAATTACGTATTTTTGTTATTTAAACTATAAATATCACGAAATTATGGTGTGTTTTTTTTTATACCCTTTTTTTTGCCAAATGCTGACACACCAAGCTCAAAAGGTTGTCCATCACTGCTATAGGTGATCAATGTACAGACCTTTATCAAACAATAAAATAAAGAGGTTTTATGAGCCTCCAGCAGGACTACTTACTCCAAGACGAGGGTCAAAATGAACTGACCCCCCCAATCCGCCTGATCTGCTCATACGTCAGCCAGAAAACCAGGGACCAGGGAGCCTGCAAAATACGTCAAGCATATTACCAGAAATGAAGCCATTACCTTACAGGATATATCAGACAATTACTTAAAGTGTCACTGTGTTTTCTTTGTGTTTTTTTTTCTTTTTTTTGCAGAAATCAACAGTCCAGGTGATTTTAATAAACTTTGTAATTGGGTTTGTTAGGCAAATATGCCATTATCTGCATTCAAAATGACTTCCCCCAGGTCCCCCCTCCCTCCTCTCTCTCTCTCCCCTCCCTCCTCTCTCTCTCTCTCATCCACTGCTTATTATCAGGAAATCTAGACTTTTTTACATCAGTCGGGCGCTGTGTATTCTATGGAGAGGGGAGGGGGAGGTGGGATATTAGTCACCAGCAGAGAACAAAGGATTACACAGCAGGACCTGTGTGAAAGCAGGTATTCAGAGGTCAGAGAGGTCAGTGCTGACTTCAGAGGAGATAGCCCGGTGATGTAGCTATAAATTAACTCTTTGTTGTCTTGTTTTGGTGCCTCATCTCCCTCCACCCCTCCCCTCTCCATAGGAGAACAATGAAGACAGGGGGGAGAGCTTCAAACTGCTTTTTCATGATAAAAATGCATTTTTTGGCTAATAAACCCAATTACAAAGTTTATCAAAATTACTTGTACTATTGATTTCTGCAAAAAATTTAAACTACAGTGACACTTTAAAGGGATTATGCAGGGTTAAAAAACCTAATTGCTGGAAATGTGGAGTAATACAGCTCAGTTCTATTGAAGTGAATGGAGTTGAGGTGCAATACTACAGAGAATCTGAAGAAATCAGCTTTGCCTTTCTAATCCTCGATAACCCCTTTAAACAGCAATTGCTTATTATAGAGATATAGGTCATGAGGCGCAGAACTCCTGTAAATGGGGGCAATGGCCATTCAAGCAGGGTCCATTGTCGGAGATCAAGACAGCAGCCAAAATACAGAGGGAGATGAAGAGACTTCTTTTTGGGATGCAAAAAAAAATGGTGACCTGTCCAATATTATATTATTATTATTATTATTATTATATTAGTTTTAACAAAAAAAAAATTCAGTTACCATTCTCATCCATGTGGGAATAAAACCTTTGTAGAGGGACAGGAAGCCTTCCCCGCGGACAGCTTGGATGAAGCAATCTGTGGAAGACTTGTACAATATACCCCTGTAAGATACAATGGAGGAGGTTTATCAAACATGGTGTAAAGTGAAACTGGCTCAGTTGCCCCTAGCAACCAATCAGATTCCACCTTTCATTCCTCACAGACTGTTTGGAAAATGAAAGGTGGAATCTGATTGGTTGCTAGGGGCAACTGAGCCAGTTTCACTTTACACCATGTTTAATAAATCTCCCCCAATATATTTAAGGCAGCCATTCAACCCCAAAATGATAGATAAAAATAATGTGAGAATGACAGCTGAAGGCTTTATCCCCTAAACCAGGGATGGGGAACCTTTGGCCCTCCAGCTGTTGCAAAACTACAATTCCCATCATAAATGGGCAGCCAAAGCTAAAGCTTTGGCTGTTCGGGCATGATGGGAATTGTAGTTTTGCAACAGCTGGAGGACCGAAGGTTCTCTCTCCCTGCCCTAAACTGAGCAAAACTATTATCAAGAATTCTAACACTATTCTGTGCAAAAAATGTGCGATATTTGCAGTCCATATCTAGAATTTCACTATGATGTCATTCAAATTACTTCCCCTTAGTCCGGGTCTCCCTCCCCTCACTATATAGTAAAACGAGAAAAGAAAGAAGTTACTCACCGTCCATGCTTGTCCCTCGGTTGGTTCATGATCCTGGTCTTGATGACATCAGCCGGGGTCCCTAAAGTGGCAGCTACCAGTCCTGAACATATGCTGCCCAACAGATAAAGACAGACATGATGACCCCTACAACAACGTTACATCTACCCACAGCTAATGGCTTTAAAGGGGTATTTCACTCAAACGTAACTTTTCATATACGGTTCAGGTGCAGCACTCTTTTTCTTCCCTGAACCGTAACTTTTCATATGTTGCTGCCCATGGTGAGACTAACATTTCCTTCCATACTTGTTATTATCTATTCAGTCTCCTTCCCCCAGTTTTGAGCTGCTGCTTTCTGCTGAAAACACAAAAGTCTGTGTGGGAGTTATTCTCTCTGTCTCCCCGTCATCCCCCCTCCCATCTGAGATGGCTGATGTAAACAAGTTCCTGACTGGCTTTATCTGCAACATTGTAGCTTCTTTGTAATTCTTCGATGATTAATCAGAGGTCAAGTTGCTGATGAACTCACTGTGATTATCCCTCCCAGCATTGCAAAGAAGCTACAAAGTTGCAGTGAGGGACTTGTTTACATCAGCCGTCTCAGAAGGGAGGGGGAATTAGGGGGGAGGACAGAGAAAAGCTCACACACAGTTTTTTGTGTCTTCAGCAGAAAGCAGCAGCTCAGAACTGGAGGAAGGAAACTAAGTAGATAACAACAACAATGGAAGGAAAAGTCAGAGATTGACAGCTGATCCTGGTCACACAACAAAAAAAAAGGGCCATCAGAGAAATTAGTGATTGCTTACAGACTGCCTATTGCCATCTCATGGAGCCCTAAGACTCTACATCAGCTGGCAGTCTCAACAAGGTAGAAGACTACCCTATAACCACATGTGCAGACACTTCTTTGGGGACCCTCATACTTCTGAGGTGGAAGATAGTGGGACCCCATCATCAGTAAGTCTAAGGGCAGTTTCTGTCTCGGTCCAAGAAGAGCTTGTATAGAACTGTTTCATCATACAGGAGGGTCTGCTGGACGGACAGCCCACTAAGGGGACAGAAACACATGAAGTTTCCATTGGGTTACCATGACATCACATGACCCAACTGAAGAAAAGAAACTTATCCTGATTGAACAACCCCTTTTAATATCACTGCTCAGCCTCAGTCATATGTCTGAGAAGAAATTACCTAGAAATACTGTGACATAAGCTGTTGTCCTTAAGGCTTGTGTTCCGAAGGAGAAAGTGTTTCACAGAATCATAAGTAGTCAGATCTGAGGAGGAAAAAGAGAAAAAGTTATAAGGAATAACTCTGGGTCTATCGGTGATTATAGGGCACAAATCACATGGACTCCAATTTTTTGGGAAGACAGTGCCCCCCCATCCATCAACAGTGGTCTGTGGTTACATGGGGGTCTTACAGGTTGAATCCAGACCAATCTATAATCTATTCTCTGGATAGTTAATAAATGTTAAAATATGGTGGATTAAATACCCGTTTACACCCTTATATACATATAAGAGTCTCTTACCGCCCATATTTACCAGTGCAGCCCTTTGAACGTTCGGAACCCAACCTGCCCACAAGCCACGAACTCCTCCTTTGGACACAATAGTCACAAATGCATGATAAACCCCTCGAACTCTGAAAATTGATAGGTAAGATTGTCACAATTACAAAACCATACAAGTCAGCCTCTCTATCTATCTATCTATCTATCTGCAAATACACCATTTCACAATTCATATTTTTGACCATAGCAATAGTATAGTGATTATATTCTTGTATATAGGAGCAGTAGTATAGTAGTTATATTCTTGTATAAAGGGGGCAGTATTATAGTAGTTATATTCTTGTATATAGGAGCAGTATTATAGTAGTTATATTCCTGTATATAGAAGCAGTATTATAGCAGTTATGTTCTTGTATATAGGAGCAGTATTATAGTAGTTATATTCTTATATATAGGAGCAGTATTATAGTAGTTATATTCTTGTACGTTGGAGCAGTAGTTTAGTAGTTATATTCTTGTATATAGGAGCAGTATTATAGCAGTTATATTCTTGTATATAGTAGCAGTATTATAGTAGTTATATTCTTGTATATAGGAACAGTATTATACTAGTTATATTCTTGTATATAGGAGGCAGTATTATAGTAGTTATATTCTTGTATATAGGAACAGTATTATACTAGTTATGTATGTGCTGTTTGGGGGCAGCTTCCTCCGCTGGTGGTGCTGGCTGGGTTCTCGTGTGGCATTTTTGGGTTTGGTCCTGTGGCATGGGGGTTGCAGGGCCGTTCCATGGCCTCCCTTCCCTGACTGTGCACGCCTGCGGGGGTGGTGGTCGCTGACCGGCACAGTGTGGACTTAGTGTAGGGACCCATGTGTATCAGATACCTGCACGAGGTACATGGGGCAGTGTGGTTGATCAATTCACATACAGAATTCTGATGTTTTTTATGCAGCCGAGAGGTAATAGTATCAGCCATAGGTGTAAGGTGCAGCACTCTTTTTCTTCCCTGAACCGTATTATACTAGTTATATTCTTGTATATAGGAGGCAGTATTATAGTAGTTATGGAATAAAGCAGTAGGAGAAAGTGCTCGCACCATTGGTGTAAAGGGCTAGATAGGCTCAGGTGAGGCATATAGTGGCAGACAAAGAACTGTGTATACACTGGACTGTATCCGGGGGGTGCAACGGAAGAAAACAGGATACGGTATGACAAACAGGTAGATATAAAAATCCAAAGCACTTACCGGATTGCAACAGTCTTTCAGCGGTTTATTGCACAAATCATCACAACGTCCGTTTTCGCGTCAGATGACACTTCTTCTGGCTGTCCACAGCTGGAAGAAGCGTCATCTGACGCGAAAACTGTCGTTCGCTGTGAGGACGTCGACCTGCACCTCCCTCTCCCATGTGTTCGTATAATAGCATGCAATAAAGAATCTTGACTTCAGCCGATACGGTGAGTGCGCTTCACTGTCTCTACTGTTGCATTTATTATATTGCTCTTGTTTTTAGCGCACCCCGTGGCTGTAATTGATCTGCTTAGCTGGACTGTATTGCTTAGTACTGCTCATCTGCTGGTGATACGGAGTGAGTGGCTTGTAGTAGTGCCGGCCCCATTTGTCTACAGCTGCATATTATAGTAGCTATATTCTTGTATATAGGAGCAGTATTATAGTACTTATATTCTTGTATATAGGAGCAGTATTATAGTAGCTTTATTCTTGTATATAGGAGCAGTATTATAGTACTTATATTCTTGTATATAGGAGCAGTATTTTAGTAGTTATACACGACATGGAGACAAAGAGGAGCAGTCGCACATCCCACATATTGCTGACACTAGTGCCGCTAGGCCTATTTAAAAAAACCGTCAGGGTGTCGCTATATAATTTGATCAAACCATAATAGCCCCGTGTACCATGTGCAGGTCCCCTGGTTCAAACGGGTCCCTACGCAGTGGTGAGTGTAATACCATATTCATACTTGTGTTGTTTGGGGGCAGCCTTCCCCGCCGGTGGTGCTGGCCGGTTTCTGGTGGGGCATTTTGGGTTTGGTCCTGTGACATTGGGGTTGCAGGGCCATTACATTGCCTCCCTTCCCTGCATGTGCACGCTTTGCGAGGGGTTGGCGGTCACTGACCAACACGGTGTGAAGTTAGCGTAGGGACCCGTGTGAACCAGGAGACCTGCACGTTGGTACACGGGGCTATTATGGTTTGATCAAATTATATACAGACACCCTGGTGTTGATTTTTAAAATTGGCCTAGCGGCATTAGTATCAGCCATAGATGGGATGTGCAGCCGTTCCTTTCTCTCCTTGTCGTATTTTAGTAGTTATATTCTTGTATATAGGAGGCAGTATTATAGTAGTTATATTCTTGTATATAGGAGCAGTATTATAGTAGTTATAACAATGTGCAAAGTAGATCCGAGTTAGCACCAACGTTCATACAGTGTTTGCTATATACCCATGAGCTAGGATAGTTCCAAGTGAGGATTCTAGGCAACGGAGTGCAGCGTGGAGGTGCAAAAAGCTAAAACAGTATAGGTATAATCCAACCAAAAAGAGAAAAGAGCTTGCACTCACCACAAAATCGCTGCAGATAAAATCCTCAGTCCAGAAGATGTGTGGTTAACCACGTGAAATGGCTGTAGCCATCAGACACCCCTGCCTTCACTTCCCCTCCCCACACATGTCCATGGAGACTGAATAAACAGATTTTATCTGCAGCGATTTTGTGGTGAGTGCAAGCTCTTTTCTCTTTTTTGGTTGGATTATAGTAGTTATATTCTTGTATATAGGAGGCAATATTATAGCAGGCATATTCTTGTATATAGTAGTAGTATTATCGCAGTCATATTCTTGTATATAGAGGGCAGTATTATAGTACTTATATTCTTGTATATAGGAGCAGTATTATAGTAGTTATATTCTTGTATATAGGAGCAGTATTATAGTAGTTATATTGTAGTATATAGGAGCAGTATTATAGTAGTTATATTCTTTTATATAGGGAGCAGTATTATAGTAGTTATATTCTTGTATATAGGAGCAGTATTATAGTAGTTATGCGGTTCAGGGAAGAAAACAGAGTGCTGCACCTCACACCTATGGCTGATACTAGTGCCGCTAGGCTAAATAAAAAACACATCAGAATTTTGTGTATGAATTGATCAAGCCATACTGCCCCATGTACCTTGTGCCGGTATCTGATACACATGGGTCCCTACACTAAGTCCACACCGTGCCAGTCAGTGGCCACCAACCCCGCAGGCGTGCACAGCCAGGGAACGGGGGCCATGGGACGGCCCTGCAACCCCAATGTCGCAGGGCCGTCCCATGGCCTCCCTTCCCTGCACGCGCACGCTTTGCGGGGTTGGCGGTCGCTGACCGACACGGGGTGGAGTTAGCGTAGGGACCCGTGTGGACCAGAGGACCTGCGCGGTGGTACACGGGGCAATATGGCTTGATCAATTCATATACAGACACTCTGGTGTTGATTTTTAATATAGGCCTAGCGGCATTAGTATCAGCCATAGATGGGATGTGCAGCGGTTCCATTCTCTCCAGTTCGTGTTTTACAGTTCTCCCTCTCTGAACAGCTAGCACTCCTTTATAAGACCCACATGACCAAAGTTGGCAGGATATGCCTGTGCTCACATGTCTGGACCCTATGTCTTCCCCATTCTGTGAGAGCAGCAATGGTAAGTGTAATACCATATCCATACTTGTGTCGTTTGGGGGCAGCCTTCCCCGCCGGTGGTGCTGGCTGGGTTTTGGTGGGGCTTTTTGGGTCTGGTCCTGTGACATTGGGGTTGCAGGGCCGTTCCATGGCCTCCCTTCCCTGCATGTGCACGCTTTGCGGGGTTGGCGGTCGCTGACCGACACGGTGTGGAGTTAGCGTAGGGACCCGTGTGGACCAGAGGACCTGCGCGGTGGTACACGGGGCAATATGGCTTGATCAATTCATATACAGACACTCTGGTGTTGATTTTTAATATAGGCCTAGCGGCATTAGTATCAGCCATAGATGGGATGTGCAGCGGTTCCATTCTCTCCAGTTCGTGTATTATAGTAGTTATATTCTTGTATATAGGAGCAGTATTATAGTAATTATATTCTTGTATATAGGGAGCAGTATTATAGTAGTTATATTCTTGTATATAGGAGCAGTATTATAGTAGTTATATTCATGTATATATGAGCAGTATTATAGTAGTTATATACTTGTTTAGAGGAGCAGTATTATAGTAGTTATGTTTTTGTCCACATGGGGGCCAGTATTATAATAGTTATTTTCTAGTCCATAAAAGGCAGCACTCTACATTATATTGTTGCCTAGTAAGCAGCATTAGTTTATCTTGGCATTGCTCCTCCCAGAGTAAAGAGAGCATGAACTCTGTGCCCTACCTGGATAGGAGTGACAATCAGAAAAAAAAAAAAAAAAGAAATATTGTATTTTATGTCTAGTTTTTTTTTAGTTTCCATTAGTTCTCTAATTTCCCCAGAAACCAATAAGGGGTCCTGTATCCTCCCAGGTGATATACATAGAGTTGTGTTAAGTCTATATAAATGGATCAGACAGAAATCATTCTGGAAAGGTCTCTTGCTGCCAATGCAAATTCTGCTTTTTGGAGTTGCCGGTGGAGAGGAACACGCTCCACTGGTTATGTGCATAATGTGTATTGGCAGCAGCAGAGAATTCAGGACTCTGATCTCCCCTGTAGAGCAGATTATTAACTGAGATGCCACTGTCTAGTCTCTCCTCTGTCAGGGGAGGCCATGGTGATGGGTGCTGTGTTATACAAGTCGCTGCCCGCACTCACCGAGGTGGTTTCCCTTCAAGTCTCCTCTTTCCCTCCATTTGCATCTGGACTTTGACCAGATCTGTCGGACTTGCAAAAAACTGTCCAATAGCCCCGGCTGCCATACCCCCGAAGACAGCCTTCCTGAAAAGCAAATCATTCATAGTTATAGGACAGTGACTGAGAATGTTCTGAATGAAAGACTGGAGAACCTGTCCCTATGGCTCTAACATAACAACAACTTATTTAGGGAAGAATATGGAGTGTTTACAGCATTCTGCCTTGTGCTGGACAATGCCACAAGCAGAGGAGAAGGCAGCGGATAAATACAGAAGATGCAGTGTTCTACAGCAGCCTCAGGGCATGAAAACAAACCCCATGGACAGGCATGGTGGGGTTTCTTGTAGAATACAGCACTGTTTTACCTGTCTTGGGCAAACTCTTTAACTTGTAACTCCTGACTACAAACAGTCTCTTCTGTAGTCAGATTCAGTAGAAGCAAACTATAAATTTGTGGCACAGACCTATGTGCCACATATATCTTCATAACAAGTCAGGCTCAGATTTTTGATACAAAGCGCCAAACCTTATATGGCGGCAAATTATGAAACTAAGGAATTATTTGGGGTGCTTCATGCCCATTGGGTACATTATAAATGCCTGTTTAGGTCAGCCCTCCTAGTGATCGGAACCCTAATGGCAATGGCCTCTCTACAGCACTGTCTTTTTGCCCAAACCAGATTGAAACTGTCAGTAGTAGAACCACCATCCTCCTGCAAAGTAAAATAAGATAAGCCTACGAGAGCGTAACTGCAAACTCAGCTGAATATTTTCATCCCACTTAGCACTAAACAAACAAACCCAGGGAAGCCGACCCCGTCACTGCCCCAGCATGCCCTCACAGGGGTGGTCAGCTGCCAGCAGCCAAAACTGATGGCAGGCACAGTGGTATGAGGGCAGGTATGACGGGGACAGCAAAGAACATGACATACAGTATCATCCCTTTAATCTGACATCTATAGGACCTGACGGATGCTGGAGAAACATGGAAAGGGCTATATATATATATATATATATACATATATATATATATAGTTAGTGACGTCTGTTTGGCCTTTGCTGTATATAAAAAAATAATAAACTGTGTACATTACCTCTCCACGCTCCCTGGTGTCTTCTGGTTTCTACACACAGCTGCTGGTACAACTTCCGAGCCAGTCTCTCAAGTGACAGGCCGCCAGGCTGCGGCTGTCTCGTTCCGATCTGAAGTTCTGGCGGTTGCAGGACCAGGCAGTAGCCAGGAAGACTTTGGGGAGCGGGCAGAGGCACCGGGGAGCATGGACAGGTATGTATGAACTTTTTCTTTTTTTTTGTGTGTGGGGGGGGGGTTAATGAAATGAATAACAACTTTGCATTTAAAATATACGCCATGTATTGTCATGTAGAGTCTCACCAGCTGTGCCAGTCACATATTATGGAAGGGCCAGAGCTTGGATGCCTAGTCGCATCAAAATTCACACCAGAGATCCAATGGTATGCCCTCACAAGTGACAGATTTTTCTTAAAAAATAAAGCCTGTTTACCGAGACTTCACCCTTAATCCTCATAGGTAAAGTAATATCCAAAAGAAGAAAAATCTCGGCACTCACGTCTTGCTGCAATTCCGTATTTATTTATATGAACATAGGACGCTGCACACGTTCTGACCTAGCAGTCTTTCCCAACTGCTGCAAGACGTGAGTGCAATACGGAACTGCAGCAAGACGTGAGTGCAATACGGAACTGCGGCAAGACGTGAGTGCAATACGGAACTGCAGCAAGACGTGAGTGCCGAGATTTTTCTACTTTTAGATTTTACTTAAAAAAGAAGCCTTATAAAAGGTTAACAACAGGGCACAAAGCTGATGGCTCCCGAGCTTTGTCATAGGGCAACACACAAAAAACATTGGGGTATTGTTGCCCTGTCCTAGCTATGCCCAGTCTCATCCATGCCATCCTTACATCATATACAAGTAACATAAAATGTCAAAGAATAAGGGAACTACCTGCCCACCTACCACAGAGGAAACGCCTCCCCTTCTCCTTTTCCCAGTGGCGAGTCTCGTAGCTGCTCATAGGCCACCATGCGGACCCCAGAGTACACTGCGACAGGAGAAATAAGGTCACTCCATATCACATACATACTTACACAACTTTCCAAAAAGACAGAAAAATGTTACCTACCATAAACATACATAAGCTTAAAGGAGAAGTCCGGCAGATAATAAAATCCGGCAGGGGCAGGGGGAAACTGATAACAAATACTGACTTACCTCTCCCCTGCCCAAGTGGGCATAGGGACTGGCCTAAGGACACCCACCGGGCTCCAGGATCTCCGAAGCTGACATGTAACGACGTGGCTGATGGACTGGTCACTCATCTGGGGCGGGACGCAGCTCCAGTTACTGATTGGTTGAGCAGCCAGTCTATCCCCCCAATGTCAGGATGTCATCACATTGAAGGAAAAATGACTTCCAGCAGTAGTGCTGCGGCCGGTCCTACTGCTCACCGTGGGTACAGGGAGAGGTAAGGGCCCTATTACACAAACAGATTATCTGACAGATTTTTTTGAGCCAAAGCCAGGAATAGACTATAAACAGAGAACAAGTGATAAAGGAAAAACTGAGATTTCTCCTCTTTCCAAATCCATTCCTGGCTTTGGCTTAAAGACATCTGTCAGATAATCTGTTAGTGTAATAGGGCCCTAAGTTAGTACTTGTAATTAGAGATGAGCGAACCTGGAGCATGCTCGAGTCCATCCGAACCCAAACTTTCGGCATGTGATTAGCGGTGGCTGCTGAACTTGGATAAAGCCCTAAGGCTATGTGGAAATCATGGATATAGTCATTGGCTGTATCCATGTTTTCCAGACAACCTTAGAGCTTTATCCAAGTTCAGCAGCCCCAGCTAATCAAATGCAGAATGTTCGGGTTCGGAACCCGCTCATCTCTACTTGTAATTAATTTCCCCCCTGCCGCCTTTTATAATCTGCCGGTCCTCTCCTTTAACAGTCTCCGTCCCCCAGCTATTGCTTTAAATGGGTTGTTCACACAAAAAATTTTTCTTTCGAATCAACTCGTGCCAGAAAGTGCCAGAGATTTGTAATTTACTTCTATTAAAAAATGTCAAGTCTTCCAATACTTATTAGCTGCTGTATGTCCTGCAGGAAGTGGTGTATTCTTTCCAGTCTGAAGAGAAGGAGAGGTTTTCTATGGACATTTATTACTGCTCTGGACAGTTCCTGGCATGGACAGAGGTGGCAGCAGAGAGCACTGTGTCAGACTGGAAAGAATACACCACTTCCTGTAGGACATACAGCAGCTGATAAGTACTGGAAGACTAGAGATTTTTAAATAGAAAAAAATTACAAATCTCTGGCACTTTATGGCACTTGTTGATTTGAAAGAAAAAATTTTTTGTGAATGACCCCTTTAAGAACAGAATATATGAGAAGCACCATACACATCAGTGTGTATATATACATATTCAATATGCAAGCCAGGCAGGATGTTGATGTTACATAGTTACATAGTTAATACAGTTGAAAAAAGACACATGTCCATCAAGTTCAACCAAGGAGGGGATGGATACAGGGAAGGGGGAGGGGTGATAGGTTCTATACATATGCATCTATATTATTTTGGTCTAAGAACTTGTCTAGCCCTGTTTTGAAGCCCTCTACTGTTTTTGCTGTGACCAGATCCTGTGGTAGACTGTTCCACAGATTCACAGTTCTCGTGGTAAAGAAGACTTGTCGCCTCCGGAGAGTGAACCTTTTTTTCTCCAGGCGGAGGCAGTGCCCCCTTGTCCTTTGAGGGGGTTTTACCTGGAACATCTTTTCCCCATATTTCTTGTAGGGGACATTTATATATTTAAATAAATTAATCATATCTCCCCTTAAAGGGGTAGTGCGGCGCTAAAAAATTATTCACAGAATAACACACATTACAAGTTATACAACTTTGTAATTTATGTTATGTCTGTGAATCGCCCCCTTCCCCGTGTCCCACCACCCCCGCCCGTGTACCCGGAAGTGTGTGGTGCATTATACATACCTGATCCGTGTCGCGCATGTCCGCCATCTTGTGCCAAACGTCATCTTCGGACGGACGAATCGCTGCCGCTGTCCCCCCTCCGCCGCGTCACAACTGTGCTCAGCTGCGATTGGCACAGTTATGCTCAGCCAATCGCGGCTAAACAACGGATGACGCTGCAGAGGGCGGCCGGCATTCGGGACAGTCGGAGCTGTTCGCCGGCCGGCTGAAGAAGACGTCACTGACTGAAGAACGGAGACGGGGGTCGGCACGTGACAGGTATGTATAGCGTACCACACTTCCGAGTGGGGGTGGTGGGACACGGGGAAGGGGGCCATTCACAGACATAACATACATTACAAAGTTGTATAACTTTCTAATGTGTGTTATTCTGTGAATAATTCTTTACCGCCGCACTACCCCTTTAAACGTCTCTTCTCCAGACTAAACAAATGTAATTCTTTTATTCTCTCCTCATAACTAAGATGCTCTATTCCCCTTGTTAGTTTAGTTGCCCGTCTTTGTACCCTCTCCAGCTCTAGAACGTCCTTTTTATGAATCTGGTTCCAAAACTGGACGGCATACTCCAGATGAGGCCGCACCAAAGCTTTATAAAGCGGTAATATTATATCCCTGTCCCGAGAGTCCAGGCCTGTTTTAATGCATGACAATATCCTGCTGGCCTTCTAATAGGATTCATTGGGGCGTTTGTGGTGTGGAATTAGGTGTGAACATGGCCTATGGATCTGTATCAGTTTTTGTTGCATGTTGTTGTTGCTTCCATCACACTTGATGGCAGGATGCAGCGCTATTCTTCTCATATGAGTGACAGGCACCGCAACGAAACCCAATGACCCCTATTGAGTGTCCACAGACACCGTGACGGAGTTGAATGGGTACTCCAACGAAAATCTTTTTCTTTCAAATCAACTGGTTTCAGAAAGTTTTAGAGATTTGTAGTTTACTTCTATTTAAAAATCTCACGTCTTCCCATACTTATCAGCTGCTGTGTGTTCTGCAGGAAGAGGTGTATTCTTTCCAGTCTGACACACTGCTCTCTGCTGCCACCTCTGTCCATGTCAAGAACTGTGCAAAGCAGGAAAAGTTCTATGTGAATTTGCTGCTGCTCTGGACAGTTCCTGACACGGACAGAGGTGGCAGCAGAGAGCAGTGTGTCAGACTGGAAAGAATACACCACTTCCTGCAGGACATACAGCAGCTGATAAATATGGGAAGACTTGAGATTTTTAAATAGAAGTAAATTACAAATCTGTATAACTTTCTGAAACCAGTTGATCTGAAAAAAATCTGAAAGAAAAATAAAAAAAATCTGCTGGAGAGCCACTTTAAGTAAAGTCATTACTCACAATTACCAATATCTCTACATCTATATTACCAATGTGGCGATAGACAGCTGGCGTCGCTCCCTGCCACAGCTTCAGCAGCCCCTCCTCCTGCACTATACCCATGGCAGTGCGCACCATCCCTCTGTAGGGCACCGCGGCGCCCCCTTCTCCAAGCTGTTTCAGCGCCGCCTCTCCTTGTATCTGCAGACGCGTTTTGGTGAGATCCAAAGGGAAGGTCACTAGTAATGGAGACAATAGTTAGATATATGCATGAAACAGCGCCACTCTTAGGTTACATTGGGTTTTGCAGTGCAAATGTTACTCAATGCCAGACACAAACTAAGAAAATAGTGACGCTTTTCTTTTTTTCTAATGTTATATGTTTCATTTCCGCTCAGATCTATATAAGCCGGCTCTACTAATATTCAATGACGTCCGTATTAGGCTATATTCACGCGTTTTTTCAGCTCCGTTTAAAATTATGTCCGTTATTTTGAGTCTAAAATAATGCACATCCTTTAGCAGCCTTCCCTACGGTGCAATGACGGCTGTTGGTACATTATTCTAGTTTGCTGTAACCAATTGGCATTTGGATGCGGCTTAATTGAATAGTCCATTGAATTTAATAGTAAAAACGGAGAAAGAACGGTGACAAAAGAAAAACTGTGTGTGAGCAACTAATAAAAAACGTCAACTGTTTGCATTATTTTGACGTCCTCGGTAAAAACGTCTGTCAATACATTGTGTGCATTGGTCTTCCCATTGACTTCAATGCATTGCAGTCAGTTAAATCGCGGCAAAAACTGACGTTTTTTAAATATCGAATTCGGACGCCTTTTCTCTATTGTTGACATTGTGTGAACGTAGCCTAAGGGCCCTATTCCACCGGACGATTATCGTTCGCATAATCGTTAACGATTAACGATCTCAAACGACCGCTATTGCGAAAGACCTGAAAGCGTTCACTCATTTCCATGGAACGATAATAGTCACTTATGATCGTAATTGCGATAGTTTTTCTTCGCTATTTATTTGCTATTGCGTTCGTAGATACGAACGACCGAACGATGTCTTATTCAATGCGAACGTTTTGCGAACGAGCAACGACAAAAATAGGTCCAGGTCTTATAAAGCGATCAACGATTTCTCGCTCGGTCGTTAATCGTTAACTGCATTTCAACCGAACGATTATCGTTTAGATTCGAACGATTTAACGATAATCTGAACAATAATCGTCCAGTGGAATAGGGCCCTTATCAGGATCTCTGCTTACAGTCAGTGAATTGGAACCTTCTTGCTTTACTTTATAGAAGGGGTAGGGAACCTGGGCTCTCCAGCTGTTGAAAAACTACAACTCCCAACAGGCCTGGACAGCCTAAGGCTGTCCAGGCCTGATGGGAGTTGTAGTTTTGCAACAGCTAGAGAGCCCTGGTTCCCTACCCCTGATCTACAGGCTGAATTCCCCTGCAAGCTTCATGTCACAGCAGGATTAGTGCTCTGTGAGCTCAGTGTCTCCTCAGCATACATCCTGATAGTTTGTTACAATGTGTCAGTGCAGTATATAATACAATGTATCAGAGAAGGGAAGTTTGGAGCCATTATAATAGTCATACCCTCATCCTTATAAACCAGGGGTAGGGAACCTTGGCTCTCCAGCTGTTGCAAAACTACAACTCCCATCATGCCTGCAACAGCTGAAGAGCTAAGGTTCCCTACACCTGATATAAAGGAACAGTATAGTGATCAGCTGCTCAGTACCTGCTGGGACTTGTAGTCCCACTGAGCTACAATACAAGGACACACACAGGGGAGTATACCTAGCTCTGCCACACTGGCCGCACAGGCGGACAGCACAAACTTGCTGAGCCGGGGCCATCTGTCCGGCAGAGCCCTGTCCTCGGGTGCCATCAACCTGCTGAAAAGACCCTAAACCCACCCCCCTAAACTCCCATAAACTACATGAGGCCGTGACGTCACCCGCGGAGCCTGACGGGAAACGTAGTTCGGACTTGCTCCCTTTTCAATTGTAAACGATAGGAGATGCAAACTCAATGAGTTAAACCCGCCCACCGCCGCTTCCCATTGGCCGGCCGCAAGGAAAACAGCTGCTGATTGGTTACAAAGTGTGTCCTTGCTCTCTCCTGTCACTGCGCTGTGGGCACGCCCCCTCCGTGACGTCACCAGGTGTCAGGAGCCAGCAGCAGAGATGCCAGGCAGGTGGCAGTAAGCTGCAGGATGCTGGAGATGATGGATGAGTGGCTGTACCCAGTGCTGGGGCTCCTGCTGTCCCTCCTGGCATGGCTTCTGGCGAGAAGTTACCTGACTAGAAGCAGCCAGAGGCTTCCTGCACCTCCCTGTATCTCAGGCTGGATACCATGGCTGGGGGCTGCGCTAGAGATGGGCAAATCACCCCTGGAATATATAGAAGAAGCCAGACAGAAGGTAAAAGGCATGTGTGTGTGCAGTGCATGTGTATGGAACTACCACTCCCAGCATGCCCTGTAATGTGCTGGGGTCTGGGCATGCTGGGGGTTGTAGTGTCACAGGAGCCGTAAAGACATTATGTAACTTTTATTTATTCCTCTTACTCCTTGGCCTTGGCCCTCCAGCTGTTGCAGAACTACAACTCCCATCATGCATGGAGAGCTAAAGCTTTGGCTGTCTAGGCATGATGGGAGTTGTAGTTTTGCAACAGCTGGAGAGCCAAGGTCCTCGACTGAGTTCTGTGGGTGCCATATAGGACGCAGGCATCAGCCACCTACTGACATTCCTATAGGACAGTGTTCCCCATGCTGCGGCTCTCCAACTGTTGCAGAACTACATCTCCCATCATGCTCTCACAGCCAACTTGTGGCCCTACAGCTGTTGCAGAACTACAACTCCAATCATGTCCTCACAGAGAACCTGTGGCCCTCCAGCTGTTGCAGAACTACAACTCCCATCATGCCCTCACAGCCAACCTGAGGCCCTCCAGCTGTTGCAGAACTACAACTCCCATCATGCCCTCACAGCCAACTTGCGGCTCTCCAGCTGTTGCAGAACTACAACTTCCATCATGGCCTGACAGCCTTCTGGGGAGTAAAGGGATTGGAGACTATTGCTATCAATCTGTGTTCTCCAACCTCTGGCTCTCCAGCTGTAGCAAAACTACTACCCCCATCATGTACTGACTGACTTCTGAAGAGGAATCGGTTGGAGACAATTGCTTTAGATCAGTGTCCTTTAATCTGTGGCTCCCCTTTTATGGCTAAAACTACAAGTCCCATCCTGCCCTGACAGCCTTCTGGAGAGCAACGGATCAGATCAGTATTCTCCAACCTGTTGCAAAACTACAACTCCCATCATGCCTTCACAGTCTTAGGCTGGCAGGGCATGGCTGGAGTTGTAGTTTTAAAAGGGGTTGTCCAGCGAAAATCTTTTTCTTTCACATCAGCTGATATCAAAAAGTTATATAGATTTGTCATTTTTACTATTAAAATTTTAAGTCTTCCCATACTTATTAGCTGCTGTATGTCCTGCAGGAAGTGTTGTTTTATTTTCAGTCTGACATAGTTCTCTCTGCTGCCACCTCTGTCCCAGACAGAGAGCTGTGAGCAGAGAGCGCTGTGTCAGACTGAAAATAAAACAACATTTCCTGCAGGACATACAGCAGCTAATAAGTATGGGAAGACTTGAGATTTTTTAATAGAAGTAAATTAAAAATCTATATAACTTTCTCATATCAGTTGATTTGAAAGAAAATTTGCAGAATGGACACCCGAGAGTTTCCAGGCAACTTTGGGAAACTTATGTGAAAGAAGTGAACGAGGACTTGTCGGCTGTTACAGAAGTTTTTCCATTCAGTTCTATTGGAAAGTTGCAAAAAATATCCTATTTATTGTATGTGTAATTACAATTCAGTTTATTATACAAGAGGACAGAGCTTAGAGGCAGCCACATGGCAGCCCACAACTCCTAGGTACGCAGCAATGTACAGTAGTATAAGCTGTGCAGATCTGATGGGGATAAGATAACCATAGTCCTACATTACATTACAGTGTGAGGACACAGAGATGGAGAAGATACGCTATAGTAAGAATAGACAGGAAAAGGTGTCTGCTAAGGAGTTATCTGCTATTCTGTAAGGTGGAGACTGATATATCACATATAATAACCAGACTGCTGCATATACAGATAATGCTATAATGCTGGGGTGTAAGCTGGATGTACTGACATGTAGTAGTGAGTTGGAGCATAGTGCTGGGTCACCCTATACACACGTTTTATTTATAGGGAGTCTCCACCTTTTATCCTCATGTTGCTTTTAGTTCCATTATTCAGTGATGAATAATCCTATAATACAGTGCTACCTCGGTTCTTGAACTTAATTGGTTCCGGAAGGCAGTGTGAGAGGCGGGCGGTGTGAGAGGCGGGCGGTGTGAGAGGCGGGCGGTGTGAGAGGCGGGCGGCGTGAGAGGCGGGCGGCGTGAGAGCCGGGCGGCGTGAGAACCGAGCAGTGTGAGAACCGAGCAGTGTGAGAACCGAGCAGTGTGAGAACCGAGCAGTGTTTTCCCATAGGGAATAATGTTAATGTGTTTAATTGGTTCCAGCAGCCACCAATAATTACCTACAGTACCCATATATTACATTGTATAGTGCCCAATATAATCCCTGCAGTACATTACAGAGCAGCACTATATACTGTACAGGACATTACAGAGCAGCACTATATACTGTACAGGACATTACAGAGCAGCACTATAACTGTACAGGACATTACAGAACAGCACTATATATACTGTACAGGACATTACACAGCAGCATTATATATACTGTACAGGACATTACACAGCAGCATTATATATACTGTACAGAACATTACAGACCAGCACTATATATACTGTACAGGCAAGGCACGTCTGCTCCAAAATGGCGGACATTTTAAAGGGGCAGAGCGGCCTGAAATAGATCCGGGGGCCGTGGACCTTTGCTACACTCCGGAGACCATGCAGAGGTATGCGGTGGCAACATTATAATGGGGGCAATCGCGCTGGGCCCAGATTGCCCTCATAATCCGCCTCTGCTGCAGGAGGATACGGGACGGAGACGGAGGCCGCGGGGGGACACAAGACAAGGCGGGAGCCGCAGGGGATGCTGAGAACGGGGGCAGGAGCCGCAGGACAGGGGAAGTAGGGGGCGGGTGCCGCAGGAGATGCTGAGGACGTGGGCGGGCCTCATGGCACACTGCGGTTTGGCGTTTGCAGCACCCGGGAGGCTCGCTCGGCGGTCGGGTGCTGCGAGTGTCTTCTCAGGGGGCTAGGTCCATTACAGGATCGGGCACCGGGCCCCCTGATAAGGCGGGCCCCGTAGCAGCGGCTACGGCTGCTACGGTGGTAGTTCCGCTACTGTACAGGACATTACAGAACAACACTATATACTGTACAGCAGCGTTTCCCAACCGGGGTGCCGCGGCACACTGGTGTGCCGGGAGAACCCGCCAGGGGTGCCACGGGATCCCAAAGGGAAATGTGCGCTCTCTCTTTAAGCATCCCGAGAAGCTGCGGCCGCGCAGCTTCTCGGGATGCACGGATCACTTTCATGTTCCCCCTGCACTGTGAGCGGGCGGAAAATTAAAGTAAGCAGAATATAGGAGCAGGAAGTGTCAGCGTCCTGCTCCTATATTCACTCCCTTAGGCCACCGGCACTTCATACCAGCAGCCTATGGGAGGCCGGGACGTGACCTCTCCGGCAGGTGTGATCATGTGACGTCATCACGCCTGCTGGAAGTCCCGTCCCTGCGGCTCGCAAGATGGAGCCCGAAGAGGAGGAGGAGAGCTGCTGCCTGCAGCCACAGCGCGGATTAGGTGAGTAGGATGTTTGTTTTTTTAAGGGGCAGAGCAGGAGGCACTATTAGTATATGGGGGCACTATTAGTATATGGGGGCACCTCTGGGGGCATTATTAGTTCATGGGGGCACCTCTGGGGGCATTATTAGTATATGGGGGCACCTCTGGGGGCATTATTAGTATATGGGGGCACCTCTGGGGGCATTATTAGTTCATGGGGGCGCCTCTGGGGGCATTATTAGTATATGGGGGCACCTTTGGGGGCATTATTAGCTCATGGGGGCACCTCTGGGGGCATTATTAGTATATGGGGGCACCTCTGGGGGCATTATTAGTAAATGGGGGCACCTCTGGGGGCATTATTAGTATATGGGGGCACCTTTGGGGGCATTAATTGTTCATGGGGGCACCTCTGGGGGCATTATTAGTATATGGGGGAACCTCTGGGGGCATTATTAGCTCATGGGGCACCTCTGGGGCCATTATTAGTATATGGGGGCACCTCTGGGGGCATTATTAGTTCATGGGGGCACCTCTGGGGGCATTATTAGTTCATGGGCACCTCTGGGGGCATTATTAGTTCATGGGGGCACCTCTGGGGACATTATTAGTTCATGGGGGCACAGCGGGGGATCCTACATACAGGGGGCACAGCAGGGGATCCTACATACAGGGGGCACAGCAGGGGATCCTACATACAGGGGGCACAGCAGGGGATCCTACATACAGGGGGCACAGCAGGGATCCTACATACAGGGGGCACAGCAGGGGATCCTACATACAGGGGGCACAGCAGGGGATCCTACATACAGGGGGCACAGCAGGGGATCCTACATACAGGGGGCACAGCAGGGGATCCTACATACAGGGGGCACACCAGGGGATCCTACATACAGGGGGCACAGCAGGGGATCCTACATACAGGGGGCACAGCAGGGGATCCTACATACAGGGGGCACAGCAGGGGATCCTACATACAGGGGGCATCCCACATTCCTACTCGAAGGGGAAGGAAGTTGCTAGAAATGTGCGGAGCCTAAATTGTTTGTCTTGCAGGTTTTGAAGAAATGAAAAGTAGCTGGAAGAAATCATCATGGCGGATAGAGAGGAAAAGGGAAAGTGACTCCTCAGATCAAAGAAGATGTCACCTGTCAGTCACTGTATGACGGTTTTCTTATTTTGTAGAACATTATTTAGTAGGGGTGCCCCGAGGAAATTTTTTTTTCCAAGGTGTGCCCCGAGGTGGAAAAGGTTGGGAAGCACTGCTGTACAGTATATTACAGAGCAGCATAATATACTCTACAGTTTATTACAGAACAGCACTATAACTGTACAGTACATTACACAGCAGCACTATATACTGTACAGGACATTACAGAGCAGCACTATATATACTGTACAGGACATTACAGAGCAGCACTATATACTATACAGGACATTACAGAACAGCACTATATACTGTACAGGACATTACAGAGCAGCACTATATATACTGTACAGGACATTACAGAGCAGCACTATATACTATACAGGACATTACAGAACAGCACTATATACTGTACAGGACATTACAGAGCAGCACTATATATTGTACAGTACATTACACAGCAGCACTATATACTGTACAGTACATTACAGATCAGCCCTATATACTGTACAGTACATTACACAGCAGCACTATATACTGTACAGTACATTACAGAGCAGCACTATATATTGTACAGTACATTACAGAGCAGCACTATATATTGTACAGTACATTACACAGCAGCACTATATATTGTACAGGACATTACAGAGCAGCACAATATACTGTACAGGACATTACAGAGCAGCACTATATACTGTACAGTACATTACAGAGCAGCACTATACTGTACAGGACATTACAGAGCAGCACTATATACTGTACAGGACATTACATTACAGAGCAGCACTATATACTGTACAGCACATTACAGAGCAGCACTATATACTATACAGGACATTACAGAGCAGCACTATATACTGTACAGTACATTACAGAGCAGCACTATATACTGTACAGGACATTACAGAGCAGCACTATATTCTGTACAGGACATTACAGAACAGCACTATATACTGTACAGGACATTACAGAGCAGCACTATAGTGTACAGGACATTACAGAGCAGCACTATATACTGTACAGTACATTACAGAGCAGCACTATATACTGTACAGTACATTACAGATCAGCCCTATATACTGTACAGTACATTACAGAGCAGCACTATATATTGTACAGTACATTACACAGCAGCACTATATATTGTACAGGACATTACACAACAGCACTATATACTGTACAGGACATTACAGAGCAGCACTATATATTGTACAGTACATTACACAGCAGCACTATATACTGTACAGTACATTACACAGCAGCACTATATACTGTACAGGACATTACAGAGCAGCACTATACTGTACTGGACATTACAGAACAGCACTATATACTGTACAGTACATTACACACCAGCACTATATACTGTACTGGACATTACAGAACAGCACTATATACTGTACAGGACATTACAGAGCAGCACTATATACTGTACAGTAAATTACACAGCAGCACTATACTGTACTGGACATTACACAGCAGCACTATATACTGTACAGGACATTACAGAGCAGCACTATATACTGTACAGTACATTACAGAGCAGCACTATATATTGTACAGTACATTACACAGCAGCACTATATATTGCACAGGACATTACAGAGCAGCACTATATACTGTACAGTACATTACAGAGCAGCACTATATACTATACAGGACATTACAGAGCAGCACTATATACTGTACAGTACATTACAGAGCAGCACTATATATTGTACAGTACATTACACAGCAGCACTATATACTGTACAGTACATTACACAGCAGCACTATATATTGTACAGGACATTACAGAGCAGCACTATATACTGTACAGTACATTACAGAGCAGCACTATACTGTACAGGACATTACAGAGCAGCACTATATACTATACAGGACATTACAGAGCAGCACTATATACTGTACAGCACATTACACAGCAGCACTATATACTGTACAGTACATTACAGAGCAGCACTATATACTGTACAGAACATTACACAGCAGCACTTTATACTGTACAGGACATTACAGAGCAGCACTATATACTGTACAGTACATTACAGAGCAGCACTATACTGTACAGGACATTACAGAGCAGCACTATACTGTACAGTACATTACAGAGCAGCACTATACTGTACAGGACATTACACAGCAGCATTATATACTGTACAGTACATTACACAGCAGCACTATACTGTACTGGACATTACGCAGCAGCACTATATACTGTACAGCAGTGTTTCTCAACCTTTTCAAGCCAAGTACCCCCATGTGACAAGATGCTCCAGCCGAGTATCCCCAAGGATACGATTGATTATAATCTTTGCCCTAGGGAAGAGTTATGCGTACGTTTTGCAGCAAAATCCGCTGCAATACTCTGTACTGTTATGGTATATGGTTTTGCATTCTTTCAGGTTTTCATTCCGCTACGAGAATGTAGCCACTGCCTATTTAACTTATTAGCTGCATGGCCTGACAGATCATACTTACCTGACCATGCTCCCACCTGCTTCTCAGTCTCACAGGTCACAAATCACTGGCTGCGGCAGGCAGTCAGTGAGACGGGAGCCAGGGAAGCAGGCAGAAGCTTAGACAGGTAATGATATCCCCCTTTTAGCTAGGTATGCCCCTGGAGCAAGATATGTCCCCTGCAGCCAAATACATCCCCTGCAGCCTACATATGCCCCTTTTGGCTAGATATGCCTCTTGCAGCCAGATGTGTCCCATGGAGCTGGATATGCCCCCTGTAGCCAAATAACACCCTCAACGTAGTCAGATACCTCCCCATGTAGTCAGATACCTCCCCCTATAGTCAGATACCTCCCCCCATGTAGTCATATACCTCCCCCATGTAGTCAGATACCTCCCCCCATGTAGTCAGATACCTCCCCCATGTAGTTAGATACCTCCTTCTATAGCCAGATACCTCCTCCCCATGTAGTCAGATACCTCCCCCCATGTATTCAGATACCTCCTTCTATAGCCAGATACCTCCTCCCCATGTAGTCAGATACCTCCCCCCATGTAGACCTATACCTCCCCCATGTAGCCAGATACCTGCCCCATGTAGTCATATACCTCCCCATGTAGCCAGATACCTTCCCCCATGTAGCCAGATACCTTCCCCATGTAGCCAGATACCTCCCCCCATGTAGTCAGATATCTCCCCATGTAGTCAGATACCTCCCCATGTAGTCAGATACCTCCCCATGTAGTCAGACACCTCCCCATGTAGTCAGATACCTCCCCATGTAGTCAGATACCTCCCCATGTAGTCAGATACCTCCCCCATGTAGTCAGATACCTCCCCCATGTTGCCCTCTGTATACAGGTAACCCTACTGTGTCCACCATATAGTAATAATGTCCCCTGATGTGCCTCCATATAGTAATAATGTCTCCTGCTGTGCCCCCATATAGTAATAATGTCCCCTGCTGTGCTCCCATATAGTAATAATGCCGCGTGCTCTGCCTCCATATAGTAATAATGTCCCCTGCTGTGCCTCCATATAGTAACTATGTCCTCTGCTGTGCCTCCATATAGTAATAATGTCCCCTGCTGTGCCCTCCATATAGCAATAGTACCCCCTACCCTCATAGTAATAATGCCTCCCTCCCTACTGTGCCCCATAGTAAATGTCCCCTGCCCTGTCACATAGTAATGGCTCAAAACAAACTTCATACTCACCTAATCCTAAAACTCTTGTCCAGCCACTGAGCCAGGAGAAGCAAAGTGAGCCATGGGCGGCAGAGCGAGGTCTAAAGAGGAAAGAGGAGGTGAAGGGGGGAGAGAGGAGGTGAAGGGGGGAGAGAGGAGAAGAAGGGGGAAGAGAGGAGAAGAAGGGGGAAGAGAGGAGGAGAAGGGGGGAGAGAGGAGGAGAAGGGGGGGGGAGAGAAGAGAAGGGGGGGAGAGAAGAGAAGGGGGGGAGGAGAAGTTGGGGGAGAGAGGAGAAGGGGGAGAGAAGAGAAGGGGGGGAGAGAGGAGAAGTGGGTAGAGAGGAGGAAAGGGAGAAGAGAGTGGGAGAGAGGAGGTTTAAGAGGGAGGGGGAGAGAAGAGGAGAAGGGGGAGAAGAGGGGAGAGAACAGAAGAAGGTGGGAGAGAGGGGAAGGGGGGAGAGAGGAGGAGAAGAAGGGGGAAGAGAGTGGGTGAAAGAGGGAGGGAGGGGGGAGAGAGGAGAAAGGGGGAGAGAGTGGGAGAGAGGAGGTGAAAGAGAGAGGGGGGGGGAGAGAGGAGAAGGGGTGAGAGAAGAGGTGAAAGAGAGAGGAAGGGTGGAGAGAGGAGAAGGGGGAGAGAGGAGGAAAAGGTGGGAGAGAGGAGGAGAAGGTGGGAGAGAGGAGGAGAAGGTGGGAGAGAGGGGGGGAGAGAGGAGGAGAAGGGGGGAGAGAGGAGGAGAAGGGGGAGAGAGGAGGAGAAGGGGGGAGAGAAGAGGAGAAGTGGGGAGAGAGGAGGAGAAGTGGGAAGAAAAGAGGAGAAGTGGGAAGAGAGGAGGAGAAGGGGGAGAGAGTGGGAGCAAGGAGAAGGGGAGAGAGAGGAGGAGAAGAGAGGAGGAGAAGAGATGAGGAGAGAGGAGAAGAAGGGAGGGGAGAGGAGAAGAAGGGGGGGAAGAGAAGGGGGAGAGAAGGGGAGAAAAGAGGAGAAGGGAGGAGGTGAAGGAGGGAGGGAAAAGGGGGGGTTAGAAGAAGAGTAAGGGGGCAGAGGAGGAGAAGGGGGGAGAGAAGAGGAGAAGGGGGAGAAAAGAGGAGAAGGGAGGAGAGAGTGGGAGAGAGGAGGTGAAGGGGGGGCAGAGGTGGAGAATGGGGGAGAGAAGAGAAGGGGGAGAGAAAAGGAGAAGGGGGAGAAAAGAGGAGGAGAAGGGGGGAGAGAGAAGGAGAAGGGGGGAGAAAAGAGAAAAAGGGGAAGAAAAGTGGAGAAGGGAGGAGAGAAGGGGGAGAGAAGGGTGAAGAGAGGAGGAGAAGGGGGAGAGAAGAGAAGGAGGAGAGAATGGTGGAGAGAAGAGGAGAAGGGGGAGCGAGGAGAAGTGGGAGAGAAGAGAAGGGGGAGAAAAGGGTGGAGAGAAGAGGAGAAGGGGGGAAAGAAGAGGAGAAGGGGGAGAGAGGAGGAGAAGGGGGAGAAAGGAGGAGAAGGGGGGAGAGAGGAGGAGAAGTGGGGAAAGAAGAGGAGAAGGGGGTGAGAGGAGGAGAAGGGGGGAGAGGAGGACAAGGGGAGAAAGAGTGAGAGAGAGGAGGTGAAGGAGGGAGGCGGAGAAGAGAGGATTGAATTTAGTGTTGGAGGCGCAATCGCCCCCTGCGACCACCCGGTGCACTGGCAGTGACACCCCCCGGACCCCACTAAAATAAATTTTTTGTTTTAGTGCCGGGACACTGCTATCACTCAGCAGTGTCCTGGCACCTATGCCCGCGGCGACTCTGATGTCCCTCCTAGCTGCAGCAGCTCACCCGCGGTATCAGGACACTGGTGATGCTGCTGAAGAGTAGTGAGAGCGGGGTTCGGGGGATGTCACTGCCGGCGCACCGCGTGCTCGCCGACTGAAAGGAACTGCTCTCACTACTCTTCTTACTCCCAGCAGCATCACCAACCCGCGGGAGCTGCAGGTGAGCTGCTGCACCTAGGAGGGACATCAGAGCGAACGCGGGGATAGGTGCCGGGACACTGCTGAGTGATAGCAGTGTCCCGGCACTAAAACAAAAATTTTATTTCCCCACCCCCCTCCCCGTGTACCCTCTTAACCTGCGGTGTGTACCCCCTGGGGTACGCGTACCACAGGTTGAGAAACCCTGCTGTACAGTACATTATATATAAGAAACATTCTACAAAACCAGCAATTTTAGTACAGTAGTCACTAACTCCTCACTCATCCTTTACTATGTAGAGTCTCTCCCATTCCAGCACTGTAAATGATGGGAGATGGTGGCCTGTACAGGATGGTAGATGGTGGTGCACTGACTGTACTACTACTGTACTGTATATGCACTCCAGGAGTCTTATACAGTACAGGATGGGAAATGGTGGTGCACTGACTGTACTACTACTGTGCTGTATATGCACTCCAGCAATCTTATACAGTACAGGATGGGAGATGGTGGTGCACTGACTGTACTACTACTGTACTGTATATGCACTCCAGGAGTCTTATACAGTACTATACTGTATGTGAAGCCTCACCAGTGCTAAACTCACCAGGTACAACCCACCATCCATGCTCGCAAAAACGTCCACATACTGAGCAAAATTTGAATCCTGGACGTTACTTCCCGGCAAATTTACGTTCGAATACCACAGTATTACTGTACTTTAAGACTGGGAGCCCGAAAAGTGTTTGAGAACCAAAGCAAATTTTCCTTGAAAATACTGTTTGAGTTCTGAGCAGTTTGAGAACCGAGGTACCACTGCACATGTTTTTAGCATAAGGTCATCAGTTTTTCATGTACAGGGCTCCAAATTCTGTGCATAGACATAGAGAGATTATAACATTCTGTCTACCTGCAGCTGCCACTAGGGGGAGCTTAGGAGCTCGCTGCATACTGTATAATTACTGGATCAATGTATACATAGCACGGAGTAGGCTTTAAAGTTTCATGTAGAGGTAGCTACAAGCGGATGAAATTATTCCAAGATCACCCACCCCCTTTCTGCAGGATAATTGATGGGGGTCCAGCTGCTGGAGACCCCATCAGTGATGGGACTGTGGATCCCTTGTGCTCCTACCCAGCTGAATGGAGTGGTGGTTGGACATGCATCCTGGAGCTCCACTCAGCTCAGTTACTCAGCTATCTTCATCCAGCCCATAGATTTTAGAGCCCACAGACAATGAGAGTCTATCAGTGGGGGTCCAGTCACTAGGACCCCCACCAATCACACTTACCCGGTATTTTACAGATAGGAAATAGATGTCCTTTTTGGGGAAAGCTCCTTTAAGAAGTTAATCCACACAGACTATTTAGAATTAAAAAAGTACTTGAGGTATTGGTTCTCATTGAAGAGATACAGCTGGTGTATGGAGTCAGGCAATGCCATATGGGAAAGAAGTATACAAATTAGTCTCCTCCAAGGTTAAACGTATCTGTCTCTCCAGCGCCATCTATGGGTGTCATAGAGCTGTAGCTTACTGCCTAACACCTGCTTAGGGGGTGAGTGCTCCATCAGTTGTGGGTCAGACAGACTGATGGGGCACTGATATTGGGCTTATAGGAAAGTAGCCCATGGGTGATTATCACTGGCAATACAGTAAGCAGGAGGGAGGATGAGGAGGGGATATTAACCAACACAAGAAGCTTACCTCCATGTGTGCTTTATTTGTGGGGTGACCACCTCCCGGAAACCTTCTGCCAAAACCAATGACTATTGTAATTTCCTTTGTCCAGCACGGCCCAGTTTTCACAGTGATGGCGGCTGGGAACAGACTGACCTTTGTGAGCGGGGATGAAGCAGTGTCTCAGTTCTTCACATCCAAACAGGTGGATTTCCAGCAAGCCGTGCAGAAGCCGGTCCAGTATACAGGTAACATGGGAGTATACAGAGGAAAAGGGGCTCGGGGCATGGTCACCAGGGGCATCGCATAGCCAACACTCAGGGCAAGTTTTCTCCACTTTACCATATAACTTACCCCATTGTTGGTACATAATATATATATATATATATATATATATATATATATATATATGGAAGACTGGAGATTTTTTAAATAAAAGTAATTTACAAATCTATCTAACTTTGTAACACCAGTTGATCTAAAAGAAAAAATATATTTAGCTGGATATGCCTTTAAAAGTGGAGAGTTCCTGGATTGTGCAGTCTTACAGATGACCTGGTGTTCTGTTTGAAAGCTTCTATCCAGAAGAAAAACTTCTACAAGTCACACAGCGCAATTCATGAAATGATGAAGCTGAGGTTGTCGCAGAACAGACTGAATCCCTACATCCCCCGTATGTGCAGGGAGTTCAATGCACAACTGGGGAAGATGGAGGCGCAGGGCACGGTGGAGCTCTATGACCTGGTGAGGTAAGGCACCTGACACGGACTATGGGGGCAGAAAGCTTTATAAGCTCCTCCCACAAATAACAAAAAAACCCGCCCCTGTTCTGTTGATACGCATTTCCCCTCCACCATCAAACCTTATCCCCAGTACTGTGAACAGGAGATAAGTTTGCGGGCTGGAATTCCCCTTTACAGACACTTAGGGGGAAATTTATCAAGGGCTTTGCGCCTATTTTTAGGTGAATAATTGGATTTTCATCCATTTTGGCAAATATTTTTAGATGCAAATTCTTTTTAATCTGCCTGTTTTGAGTATTCAGCCAAAAGTTTGAATAATCCGGGATTGGCGCCCAATTTATCATTTGCGACTTTTTAAAAAGTCACACAAACAGGTGCAGGCCTACGTCTGGTCAGTACCAGGTGAATATGTGTGCACAATTTTTGCAATTTTTGTCAAACACCCGGAAGCGGCCGGGAACCGGGCACCGGAGCGCCGCGATGCGGGACCCGCCGCTGGAACCGGGGAGGTAGGTGGACGTCTTTTCCCTAGGCCACCTCCTCCCTGGTCCCAGCACAGAAGTGCCCCCCCGCTGGAGTACCCCTTTAAAGAGCTCCTTTAGAATTGCCTAGATCATAATCTTAGGAGAGCGTCCTTCCATGCCTTCACAGTGATTTCCTGCATGTCATTCTCTTGTCAGACGCATCATGTATCCGGCCGTGGTGGACAACCTGTTTGGAAAAGGGATGTGTCCTACCACTGGCGACACCATAAAAGAATTTGAGGAGCATTTCCGAAAGTTCGATGAAGGTTTTGAGTATGGATCACAGATACCAGAGTGGCTTCTAAGGTAACGGACCTTATGACGTTGCTGACATTTAGTTTAGTTGCCGCCTTGTTCTAAATTAGGAAAAATATCCAGTGTTTCTCCAACCTTGTGCAGTCAATACCTCATAATAATCATCCCTGAGATGTTCTTCAGCTGATGGGACGGGATCTGGATAAACACAGCCCTGTCTATATGCGGTCTTGCTTGATCCTGTGAGCAGATGGGTTAAACTTCCAGAAGGTCTCCATCACCGCAGCCTCCACCAATGTGGGCCACAAAGAAGCCTCCTTAGCAGTGTTGAGCAAACTTGCCGAACGGTTCAGATTTGGCAACGTTCTCTATTTGACTCCTGGTGTCTAAAGAAGTTAGATGCTACCCTGGGGCTGGCAGGAAAACTTGGTTTTGGCCTATGGCTGTATCCATGTTTTCCAGGACTCCATAGAGCTGCACACAACTTCTCCAGCTGTTGGGAGTCAAATGGTGAGTGTTTGGCTTTGGAGAACGTTGCCAAACCCGACCGTTTGGCAACTTTGCCTAACACTAGAAAGCCACTAGAGGTGTACATGAAGCATCTCAAGAAGTCTCAGACTGTGAGAAACAAGATTATCTGATCTGATGAAACCAAGACTAAACTGGTGAAGCCTTCTGGGGCAGCATCATGATCTGGGTGAAACAGGGAGGATTGAGAGAAAGCTGAATGGAGCAAAGTACAGAGATAACCTTACTCTGGACCTCAAACTGGGTGAAGGTTCACCGTCCAACAAGACAATGACCCTACAAGAATGGCCGAACATCCCACAAATCAAGGTGTAAACTTTGTGGCCTCATAACCAGGGCCGGATTAAGGTTGGTGGAGGCCCTGGGCGAAAATTTTGTTGGGGGGGCCCCCATTTTTTTTTTTCAAATATAACCCATACAGCGATCTATTTAGGTTGCTTCTTACTGTAGCATCTACCCCTCCTCACTCCTGGCTGTATGGCTCAGCATCCTCCTCTGTTCTGCATATGATGGTCACTAGAGGCTGCAGTCCAGAGGAAGATGCCAGGCCCTAGAGACAGGACGGGGAGGGGTGTATTCCCACTCGGGGTGTATTTCCACTTTGTGTTTCTGTTAATAATGCATAATGCGAGAACACAGCACTTCAGTACTTTCTGTGCTCTCTTGCCCACTGTGTTAGCCCCCACAGCAGCATATGCAGATGTGAATGGCTGAAGGAAGCTGGACTTGCAAGTCTAAGTCCCATCTTCAGTTCCCAACCATGTACACTAGCTGAAGCAGTAAGGAGCAACCAGAAAGTACTTAAAGGCTGTGTAGAATATACAGCGGATATGGTACATGTGAATGTACCCTAAGGATTAAAATATACAGCTGTGTGCAGCCCATATTATGGAATATACAGTATAGCCTGTGTGCAGCATATTACATATATATATATACCATACCATATGCAGCACACAGGCTATATATCATACACTGCTCTCAGGCTATACATCATATGCTGCACACAGACTATATACAGTATATACCATATGCTGCACACAGACTATATACAGTATATACCATATGCTGCACACAGACTATATACAGTACATACCATATGCTGCACACAGACTATATACAGTACATACCATATGCTGCACACAGACTATATACAGTATATACCATATGCTGCACACAGACTATATACAGTACATACCATATGCTGCACACAGGCTATATATCATATGCTGCACACAGACTATATACAGTACATACCATATGCTGCACACAAACTATATACAGTACATACCATATGCTGCACACAGGCTATATACAGTATATACCATATGCTGCACACAGACTATATACAGTATATACCATATGCTGCACACAGACTATATACAGTACATACCATATGCTGCACACAGACTATATACAGTACATACCATATGCTGCACACAGACTATATACAGTATATACCATATGCTGCACACAGACTATATACAGTACATACCATATGCTGCACACAGGCTATATATCATATGCTGCACACAGACTATATACAGTACATACCATATGCTGCACACAGACTATATACAGTACATACCATATGCTGCACACAGGCTATATATCATATGCTGCACACAGACTATATACAGTACATACCATATGCTGCACACAGGCTATATATCATATGCTGCACACAGACTATATACAGTACATACCATATGCTGCACACAAACTATATACAGTACATACCATATGCTGCACACAGGCTATATACAGTATATACCATATGCTGCACACAGACTATATACAGTATATACCATATGCTGCACACAGACTATATACAGTATATACCATATGCGGCACACAGACTATATACAGTATATACCATATGCTGCACACAGACTATATACAGTACATACCATATGCTGCACACAGGCTATATATCATATGCTGCACACAGACTATATACAGTACATACCATATGCTGCACACAGACTATATACAGTACATACCATATGCTGCACACAGGCTATATACAGTATATACCATATGCTGCACACAGACTATATACAGTACATACCATATGCTGCACACAGACTATATACAGTATATACCATATGCTGCACACAGACTATATACAGTATATACCATATGCGGCACACAGACTATATACAGTATAAAGCATATGCGGCACACAGGCTATATACAGTATATACCATATGCGGCACACAGACTATATACAGTATAAAGCATATGCGGCACACAGGCTATATACAGTATATACCATATGCGGCACACAGGCTATATACTTTATATACCTCTGCTGTAATGTCCTCCATAGTGATAAGTATAAATTTAGAAGTTGACCCGTCTCTATGGAGAAACAACCCAGGTAAAGGATGGTTTTTTAAATATATCTAGAGCTGTAACCTGCAGTATTACCAACTCGTCACTTATAAATCACGGACACAGATAAGACATTGTATCATGATTATAAGCCTGGATAATGGCCCAAGTTTTATTATGGTAATCACATTTTATAGACAGAATATGGGGCGGTACTACTCATTCATATGCAGGGGCGGTCTTGGCATTTCTGGGGCCCCAAGCAAAGTCATGTCTGGGGCCCCCCCATGCCCCCCCTCCTCGACATGCGCTGCCCCCCCCCTTAGGTTATATAGTCCTCTTATAACCCTCCTACCACCATACAGAGATTACATATCACCTCAAAACTGCTCTGAACAAAACAGGAAGATATTACCAATGATGCCATAACATAATACTGCCACACCATGACCCCTATCACTACAGACCCTATAACAGAGTGCAGTTACATCCAGTGACTCACCGGGGGTGTCTTCTCTGATCAGCGTCTTTTACTTTTTTTTCTTTCTCTCTCCATCCAGCGTGAGCCACCTTGAAGTCTTCTCCTGGTAATCTTCCCTCCAGAATCTGTCAGAGAAATATTTTAGGCTCCAACACATACAGTAGTTAGGTCCCCTCTACGTCTATATAGTAGTTACGCCCCTCTGTGCCCCCACAGATTAAAGGTGTCCCTGTGCTCCCACTTAATAATTAGGTATGTTCTGTGCCCCAGTATACTAGTGAGGCATATAGGCACTTCTGTGCAGTCCCAATGTAATAAAGACCGCTGTGTGCTGCCCCCAGTTATATAGACCCCTTGTGCGCTGCCGACAGTAGTATATACCACTTGTGTGCTGCCCCCAGTAGTATATACCTCTTGTGTGCTGTCCCCAGTGGTATATAGACCCCCCCTGTGTGCTCCCGCAGTTATATATAGACCTATGTGATCCCCCAGTTATACATAGCCCCCCTGTGTGCTCCCCCAGTATACTATATAGACCCCCTGTGTGCTGCTACCAGTCGTATAAACCCCGTGTGCTCCCCCCAGTTGTATATACCCCCCGTGTGCTGCCCCCAGTTGTATATACCCTGTGTGCTGCCCCCAGTTTTATATACCCCCTGTGTGCTCCCCCACTTGTATATAGCCTCCCTGTGAGCTCCCCCACTTGTATATAGCCCCCCTGTGTGCTCCCCCCTTATATAGCCCCCCTGTGAGCTCCCCCACTTGTATATAGCCCCCTGTGAGCTCCCCCACTTGTATATAGCCCCCTGTGAGCTCCCCCACTTGTATATAGCCCCCTGTGTGCTCCTATTTATATAGCCCCCTGTGCGCTCCCCCCGTTTATATAGCCCCCCTGTGCGCTCCTCCCGTTTTATATAGGCCCCCACTGTGTGCTCTACCTCCTATATAGTATATAACACAAAAAAAAAAAAAACATTTTTACTCACCTGGGACCGGCATCTCCTCTTCTCTTCTCGTCTCTTCTCTTCCCTCTTGTGGCCGCGGGAAGTGTTTCCCCTGCGGTCACATAAGGCCGCTCTCCCGTTGTCATGGCACCGGCACTCCAGTGACACCTCGAGCGCCTGCACCAGAGACACAGAGCAGCCTCTTGTGACCGCAGGGAAAACACTTCCTGCGGCCACAAGAGTGACTGACAGGGAGGGAGCCAATGGCTCCTGCCCTGTCAGTGCCGCTGCTGCCTGTAACTATGTGCGCTCGTTACGAGCGCACATAGTTAGCCGCAGCGGTCTTGGGCACCAGAGCGGGGCCCCCCTGGATGTCGGGGGCCCCACGCAATTGCGTGGGATGCGTGGTGCCCAAGACCGTTATTGTTCATATGAAATATGTAACATCCAATACAGGAGGGGTTCCAAGTCACAAGACACATACATGTCACACTCTGGTAGGCCGGTCCATAAATGGTCAGTAGCATCCTGTACTGCGCAGTCAAGGTAACGCAATGTTTTATTATTCAAAAATTGGCTCTCTTCTCCTTGGGTATTGTGACTATAAATGATAACTTTCCAGGAGCTGTTCTCATTGACGTGCTTCCAGCATTCCTCTTCTTCATCCAGAACATCTCTCTGTCACCCTCTGATCACGCTCTGATCATCTCCAGTCTCTTCAGAGGGCAGTATATATAGGTGTAGTCATGTAGGTACAGTGCAAGTAGGTAAAATCCCAATACCTGGCCTTATCAATAGTATATACCCCTGCTGTAATGTCCCCCATAGTATATACCCCTGCTGTAATGTACCCCTATAGTATATACCCCTGCTGTAATGTGCCCCCATAGTATATACCCCTGCTGTAATGTGCCCCCATAGTATATACCCCTGCTGTAATGTGCCCCCATAGTATATACCCCTGCTGTAATGTGCCCCCATAGTATATACCCCTGCTGTAATGTCCCCATAGTATATATATATCCCTGCTGTAATGTCCTCCATAGTATATATATACCTGCTGTAATGTCCTCCATAGTATATATACCCCTGCTGTAATGTCCCCCATAGTATATATACCCCTGCTGTAATGTCCCCTATAGTATATATACCCCTGCTGTAATGTCCCCCATAGTATTTATACCCCTGCTGTAATGTCCACCATAGTATATACCCCTGCTGTAATGTCCCCCATAGTATATACCCCTGCTGTAATGTCCCCCATAGTATATACCCCTGCTGTAATGTCCCCCATAGTATATATACACCTGCTGTAATGTCCCCCATAGTATATACCCCTGCTGTAACGTCCCCATACATAGTATATACCCCTGCTGTAATGTCCCCCATAGTATATATACCCCTGCTGTAATGTCCCCCATAGTATATACACCTGCTGTAATGTCCTCCATAGTATATATTCCCCTGCTGTAATGTCCCCCATAGTATATACCCCTGCTGTAATGTCCTCCATAGTATATACACCTGCTGTAATGTCCTCCATAGTATATATACCCCTGCTGTAATGTCCTCCATAGTATATATCCCCCTGCTGTAATGTCCCCCGTAGTATATAACCCTGCTGTAATGTCCCCCATAGTAAATACCCCTGCTGTAATGTCCCACATAGTATATACCCCTGCTGTAATGTCCTCCATAGTATATATACCCCTGCTGTAATGTCCCCCATAGTATATACCCTTGCTGTAATGTCTTCCATAGTATATACACCTGCTGTAATGTCCTCCATAGTATATACACCTGCTGTAATGTCCTCCATATTATATACCTCTGCTGTAATGTCCTCCATAGTATATACCCTTGCTGTAATGTCCTCCATAGTATATACACCTGCTGTAATGTCCTCCATAGTATATACACCTGCTGTAATGTCCTCCATATTATATACCCCTGCTGTAATGTCCTCCATAGTATATACACCTGCTGTAATGTCCTCCATATTATATACCTCTGCTGTAATGTCCTCCATAGTATAAACACCTGCTGTAATGTGCTCCATAGTATATACCCCAGCTGTAATGTCCCCCATAGTATATACACCTGCTGTAATGTCCTCCATAGTATATACACCTGTTCTAATGTCCTCCAAAGTATATACCCTTGCTCTGATGTGCCCCAACACAAAACAACACCTCCTACTCACCTGATCTGGGCGGGGGATGGCTCTTCTCTCTCCTAGCTCTTCTCTCTCCTGGCTCTTCTCTCTTCTGGCTCTGTACTGTATCTTCAGCCTGGCAGCCGCTGTGACAGATCCTCCAGCAGGCTCCATGATGTCATCTCCTGCTGCTGGAGAGATCAGGTTTCACTGCTCAGGGAGGGGGGAGTGAGGTCATCGGCAGAAGACAGACATCCTGACAGGAAGAATCCACTCAGGGCCTGACAGGGGGGAGTCTGAGTTTGTTGGGCAGAAGGTATTTACACAGGATTAACCCTACACCTCCCTCCTTCCCTGGACAGCATGTAGTTTGTCCAGTGCTGTGTCCAGGTACTGTTTTCACTCCCCAGGTACTGTTTTCACTCACTTCCGGGTTCCTGCTGGTGGGGGCCCCCCCTAGTGGTGGAGGCCCGTGGGCAGGTGCCCCTGTTGCCCCCTCTTTAATCCGGCCCTGCTCATAACCAAAAAGACTGGCGGCCGGATTCACTGCCAAAGGGCCTTCACCTAATACTGAGTATCCTCTCTGAATACTGATGGTGATGGGAGATTTTAGTTTTTCCCTTCCAATAAATTATCCATTCGGTTCTCACATTCTCATTATGGGGCTTTGTGTGCAGATTGAGGGAAAAATGTATTTTTGAAATTTTAGCCCAAGGCGGCTGAAAGTATATCCGCACCATACCTGGATTAGGTACGAAGAATACTCCGCACATGGAGGAGAAGCTTTAAATTCAAGTACTGTAATATGGTGGAGAGGGGGAGTCTGATCACCTATAGTGATACCTTGGACTTTGCCCTACAGATAGTGTCAGTCTGGCTGATACAGGTCCCATAGTAAAGATAATATTGGCACGCCATACTAGTGCTCTGACAAGCAGCATCACCATTTGGGTTCTATACAGAGAACAACCAGGAAAACCAGTGTGGAGTAGAAGATAACCATGACATCAAGAGGCACAAAAACTCACCAGCAGAATACAGACCTTATGGTACCTGTAATTCACTAAAAAATATCAGATGACAGAAGGGTTGTGGTGGAAGAGCCTTGGTTCAAGCAATAGATGTATGATACTGAATTGTATATTCTGCACTCCCTTAATGAGAAAAAAATAATAATCTATACTTACCCTGCTGTCTCTGTTTCGGTCCTCCACTGTGCTGCACTTCATTGTGTCTGTGTACCTCAAGGACTTTCCCACTCAGCCAATCAGTAGTCGCAGCAGTATACCATCTCAGCCAGTGATTGGCTGTGCAAGAAGGTCCTTGTGCAACACAGACACAAAGTACAGCACAGTAGAGGACCGAAATTAGAGACAGCAGAATTAGGGGAGGTAAGTATATATATTTTTTTAAATTGAACTGTGCCCTGAGCATAGTCAGAAAAAACCAGAATACCCCTTTAACTTAACCTGCTTCTTTCTTTTTGTTAATCCAGAATCAGACTAGACAGGTTTTGTTCTGTAGCCTTTAAATATGGGGACACATAGGTTTGCCTGGGAGCTGTATGCAAAAAACATGGTTATATTTATCAGGGGCTATGTATAATCATAAAGTCGGGGGACACAATCATTCAGTCATCTAGCACATGGAATAGGAGAAGAGGCTTCAACCCAGATAGATCCTATGTTGTAATATGATGGAATAGGAGGATAAAGGTTGATCGCCTGTAGTGATAATTTGTACTTTGCTCTATAGATAGTAGTGATATTCTGGATGATACGAGTCCTATAGTAAAGATAATATTCGCACATAGTGCTATTCCTCTGCCACGTGTCAGCACCAAAAGTATAAACGTAGCCGTATAATAATAATTTAGAGACTAAAAATGCTGAGTGTTTTTTTTAGGTGGTTCCCCTTTAAATAAAGACAATTGCAGATCAAATTAGGTTCTAACAACTTAATTTTATTTGTTCTTCACATACAGAGGCGTAAAGTTATGGTTTTATTACACACACAGTGGTGCTGTTTAGCTGAGGAAAGTATAAGTGGTACAGGTCTCAGATTTATGTCCACACTCCAGGACTGTGTTACGTCACACAGGTCTCAGGTCCTTATTCACACTCCACCATTTAGTGTTTTTTTTTCCAGTCAGACACAGTGCTCTCTGCTGCCACCTGTGTCAACGTCAGGAACTGTTCAGAGCAGGAGAGGTTTTCTATGGGGATTTGCTACTACTCTGGGCAGTTCTTGACATGGACAGAGGTGGCAGCAGAGAGCACTGTGTCAGACTAGAAAGAATACACCACTTCCTGCAGGACATAAAGCAGCTGATAAGTAGTGGAAGACTTAAGAGTTTCAAATTTTAAAATCTCTGACACCAGTTCATTTGAAAGGGAAAAAAAAAATTTTCTTAAAATAATAATACAAAAAAATAATAAAATATAAAATAAACTAAAACTTTTCATCTATACCATCTTCAGAGTTAACCTGATCCTTCTCTTTGGAACCGTTCAGCCATTGTGTTGTCCTTCCTTTTTCCTCTGTATTATTTAGTGTCCGTTTCCAACACAGTAATCCTATATGTGTAGATTATATGAACTTAAAGGGATTTTCTGTCTTGCAGAGACTGGTCCCAGTCCAAGCAATGGCTGCTCAACTTGTTTAAAAACATAGTATCTGAAGCCGAACAAAATAAACCGTCTGAGGACAGCAGCAAGGTGAGAAACAGGGTGGATATCACAGCATGGTCCCTGTGCTAGAGCCCTGAGGGGATAGGGGGCGCCATCACAATCATAGATATGTTGTATAGCAGAGAATATAGGGGACATTCTGGCCAGTAATAGGCATATCTACACATATCTGTTTACAGGTATGTATGATCATGTGTTGTCATTAGTGACATCATCACAGCAGCGTATAACTGTTCAGCCTGATCACATGATGTGTCCATGATGGGGTCACCCCTCACTAGGTGCCGCCCTAGACACTGGCCTCCTGTTCATAGAGACAAAAACAGCCCATCACTTAGTCATGTCATCCACAGTGACATCATCACTTCTGTGTAGGACTGTCCAATCACATGATGTGTCCATATGGACAAGACCTCATCACTCAGTCATGTCATCCATAGTGACATCATCACTTCTGTGTAGTAGTATGCAATTATATGATGTGTCCATATGGACAAGACCTCATCACTCAGTCATGTCATCCATAGTGACATCATCACTTCTGTGTAGTAGTGTCCAATCACATGATGTGTCCACGTGGACAAGACATCATCACTCAGTCATGTCATCCATAGTGACATCATCACTTCTGTGTAGTAATATGCAATTATATGATGTGTCCATATGGACAAGACCTCATCACTCAGTCATGTCATCCATAGTGACATCATCACTTCTGTGTAGTAGTATGCAATTATATGATGTGTCCATATGGACAAGACCTCATCACTCAGTCATGTCATCCATAGTGACATCATCACTTCTGTGTAGTAGTATGCAATTATATGATGTGTCCATATGGACAAGACCTCATCACTCAGTCATGTCATCCATAGTGACATCATCACTTCTGTGTAGGACTGTCCAATCACATGATGTGTCCATATGGACAAGACCTCATCACTCAGTCATGTCATCCATAGTGACATCATCACTGCTGGGTATAACTGTCCAATCACATGATGTGTCCATATGGACAAGACCTCATCACTCAGTCATGTCATCCATAGTGACATCATCACTGCTGGGTATAACTGTCCAATCACATGATGTGTCCATATGGACAAGACCTCATCCCTCAGACCTATCAATAAAGATGTACTGGAAATCTTAAAAGACAATAAGTATTCTGCCCCCAATTCTCTAGTCCTGTAACATCTGGAATGTCTTTATAACATTATTACTTTTAGACTTTTAATATTTTTGTAATAATTTTTTATTTCTATTTTTTTCAGACCTTATTACATCATCTCTTGGATACTCTGAAGGGCAATTCCACCTACAACAACAGCTTGTTACTACTGTGGGCATCCCAGGCTAATGCCAACCCGGTGAGTACCAGGATGAGTCCCTGCCTTATGGGCTGCAGACTGACACTGACCACTCTTGTTACCAGGGAGCCATTCTCAGACACCTTCTTGAAACTGTTAGTAAGATTTACATGGTTTGCCGTGCTTGTAATATTATATCAGAGGGATCCAGGAGGTGCAGACCTGGTAGGATACTCAGCACAGTATTCTTTCCCTACACCTGAGAATGAATGAACTATGGTTCTGCGTAACACTGCGACTTTGTCAGTTTAGTGAACAAAGTTTTTCAATCTCCCAGGACTGAGCGAGTTCATTCAGGATAGCGAGCATATCAGAGTGCTGGGATCTTTAGTGCCATTACGTTATATTATTTTTCTTTGTACGCGGTAGTGCTATAGTTTGTTCTTTTTCTCATATTGTTTTGTCCATGTAATGCCTGATCCGACTTCAGGTTTATAATTCTGTTTGTCCATTCATATAACTGGTGATTTTACCTACTTTTGGCAGATCACCTTTTGGGCGCTTGCATTCATGACCGCAGATCCTGAGGTTTACAGGAGAGCTGTGGATGAGATCACGTCGGTGTTTGGTGACCCAGGTGACTTATTAGATTTATATATCACTGTAATATGTGTATGTGTCTTTACAGTGGGGGAAATAAGTCTTTGATACGCTGTGGAAGTTGTCCCACCTACAAAGAATGGAGAGGTGTGTCATTTTTATTGTAGGTACAATTCATTTGTGAGCAACAGAATCTATTAAAAAAATTCCAGAAAATCACAATGGAGGATTTGTAAATAATTATTTTGCATTTTATTACATAAAATTTGATACAAAAGAGAAACAGAAGTTAATATTTGGTCCAGAAACCTTTGTTTGCAGTTACAGACGTAGATGTTTCCTGTGGTTCTTGACCAGGTTTGCAGACACTGCAGCAGGGATTGTGTTCCCTCCTCCATGCACATCTTCTCCAGAGTCTTCAGGTTTCGGGGCTGTCACTGGCGGCTGTCTTCCTTACCCCCTTAGGCAACATCTTTCATGGAGACCCAGACCGAGGAAGATTGACAGTCATCTAGTCTTTCTTTCATTTTCTAATAATTGCACCAACAGTTACCTTCTCATCAAGCTGCTTACCCATTGTCATGTAGTCCATCCCAACCTTGTGCAGGTTTACAATCTTGTCCCTGGTGACCTTAGACAGCCATTTGGTCTTGGCCATAGTAGAGAGGTTGGAGTGTGATTGATTGTGTGTTTCTTATATAGGTAACAAGTTCAAACAGGAGCAATTAATACAGGTAATGAGTGTAGCGTAGGAGAAGCTTCTTATAGAGAAACTAACAGGTCTGTGAGAGACAGAATTCTAGCTGGTTGGTCAATGATCAAATACTTTTTTTATGCAATAAAAACATTTTATGGAATTTTTTTTTTATAGATTCCGTCTCTCCCAGGTGAAGTATAACTACAATAAACATTACACACCTCTCCATTCTTTGTAGGTGCCAAAACCTGCAAAATGGGCAGTGTATAGAATGCTTATATTCTCCATTGCTTATATGTATTCACTTAGTAATAACTTTTGACCTCATTATGATACAGGACTGCTCAGTGGTCCCTAACAGGTGGTGAACAATGCTCTTGGCTCTAACAGCAGAGCGCCCCCTTCCACATCTATTCCTTCTATAGTCTATTCAACATTGCTGACTTTAGAAGCAACCTGTTATACAATGCTTCCCAAATCACAGCTGAAAAGTTGGAAATCAATTACCAAATCAATGATACAAATAGGCAATAGAAGTGAACTATTATATGTGTATTTGACATCAGTGTAGTACCCAATGGTATAATAACTAAGCCTAAAAACTACTCCTCCTAAGATAAACTCCATAACAACATAAAGGGGTAGTTCACCAAAAAATGTTTCCTTTCAAATCAAATGGTCCCAGCTAATTCTATTAAAAATCTCAAATCCAGTACTTGTCAGGTGCTGTATGTCCCACAGGAAGTGTATTCTTTCCAGTATACCATAATGCTCTCTGCTGCCACCTTGGTCCATGTCAGGAACTGTCCAGAGCATTAGCAGATCCTCATAGAAAACCTCTCCTGCTCTCCAGACTGGAAGGAATACCACTTCCTGCAGGACGTACAGCAGATAAAAAGTACTCGAAGACTGGAGATTTTATTTTTACTAGAAATAAATTACAAATCTGTATAACTTACTGGCACCTGTTGATTTAAAAGAAAAAAAATGGTGAATTACCCCTTTAACTAAGCTTCTATAATGGGGGTAGGACTTTTTTGTCACCAACCAGACCACAATGTTTAGAGCAGAGTGGTGGTCTGTAACCTAGACAATGAGCAGTCAAAACTGAAAGGAAAGGAGCAGCATATCAGGAGAAGAAGGCAAGTATGCCAAATGAATGAATTTGCAAACATTTTGTTCTTAAATTGCCCTACAAATTTATCTATATTAATTGTTATAGGAATATCCCTTTAATTCTTAATTGTCATTGCATCCTATATGATAATACATGACGCATTCTGACATAACCGGCCTGTTACGGTGCCAATTTTCTCACAATAGTAATTTTTTGTGCATTCCCACTGTTCACCAGCAGATGGCAGTGGTGATTTTTCAGGGCTATACGATTACCTCGTCTTTGCCTGTAAGAATAATTTGTCTTTGCGGAATGTTAAACGCGACGTTGAAACTCCTTTTTATCACCATGGATTTGTCTGTGTAGGAGAACAATTGTGCTATTTAATAAGAGAAGAGGACCGGCTCTGCCAAAATACTGCTTGATGCAGTTAGGAAAATATTTCTCCATGTGTTACATGGAATTCGGCGGTCTCCATCATTCTATGTAACGCCTGTTATTTATAGCTGTGAGGCATGTGAAATCATTGAGACGCATCACCAGTCATAGGTGGACACATAGTAGTGGCAGGGGCTTAGCTATAGGGGTGTAGAGGTGGGCGTCACACCTGGGCCCTAATACCCTAAGGGGGCGCTAAGTCTTCTCAGCCCCATAGGAAGCTGCCACATGGTAGGGGAAAAGCCCTGTTACAACCCATGCATTGGGGCCCAGCAGCTTCATGTTACAATCATAAGCCCTACTGGAAAAATACTATAAATGTACAATGTATGGCGGCTGCCGCGTGCAGCCCACCTATTAAAGTATTAGTGCACCTGTCTGTCAAGTGTAAGGCGTCTTCTGATTCCTTGTAAACAAAATTTAATCATCTGACTGCAGGTTGTGTGTGGTATTACAGCAAAGCCCCATTCACTACAGTGGTGCTGAGCTGCAGTACCAAATACTACCCATGTTGAGGTGTGGCGCTGTCTCTGAAAAAAAAAAGAAAAAGAGCAGATATGTTTTTCAAAACCTGTATAATCCCTTTAAGGTTCTCATTAAGGAAATTCAGGAAGGTTTGTGGTTTTTTTTTTCTTTTATAGTGCACCATAGGCTTTTATTATAGAATAATGTAGAGTTTCTTGTCTATGCCTTGTGCTTACCTGTTTTAGTTGAGGTGGCAGCCATATTGATTCCTAGTTATCCATTGAAATGATTTCCTAATGTTGCCTACATTTTCCATGATTCCTCTGGTTTTGCAGAGAGAGTGGGAGGAGTCTCATCACTGCAGTGCTCCCTCATCAGCCAGGAGAACCACTATGACTCATAAGTGGCTTGGTGTCAGTTCACACTATGTGCAGTTTTCTTGTTTTATAGGAAAATATTGCCATAAGTAGTAAGGGATTCGTTCCATTATCACAAAGATGGTGTTTTATAATGATCTGAAATCTTCAGTTTTCAGCAGCATCAGTATATATAGAGCTGGGAGGGGCCTGGATGCTTCCAGGAGGCATCTGATAGGTGATGAGGTCATCCTGTAGTTTATAGGTGGTCAGCTGACCCAGGCCAGACCACTTTGTGAGATATATATAAATCCATATGATTTAGTGGCGGTCTGACTGCTGGTCCCATGACTCAAAAATGAAACAAATGGATATAGCAGAGCTGGAATGAAATAGATGGCACTGTAGGAATAGTCATGATGAGATGAGTGTACCTAATAGGGGGCAAAAAAAAAACAAAAAACCTGGAACGCTTCTTCACGGTTATGTTCAAACAAAGTCTTTGCTTACTTTTTGGGTTGTAAAACAGACATAAAACAGCCATATACTGTTTAAAAGAAATTGCAATTAAAGGAGAAGTCCCACCAAGTATGAAATCTGCAGGCAGGCAGGGATGGATGTGAAAGTAACAGACAAGTTAAGTCACCCGCCCCCATGTCTCGTAGCGCCGCCGCGTCCCAGGGCTCTGCTAGCTGCAACATCAAGACCCTGGCTGAGTGATTGCCCACTCAGCCAATCAGTGACTTGGCTGTGACACCACCCCAGTCACTGACTGGCTGAGCAGGCAAACGCAGTGACATTGCTGCTGCAGGACACGGGTATGTGACGTACCTGGTTTACTGCAGAAGATGATGTCCAGTGGCGGCGCTACAAGGCACGGGGGACAGGTGACTTAACTTGTCTGTTATTTTCACACCCACCCCCGCCTGCCTGCAGGTGGGACTACTCCTGTGTATGAATTTTGTAATGCAGTAATTTTGTGGCCGTTTATGGCTAAAAAACAGATGTTCTTTTCAGTATTTTCAGGAAAGTCTATTTTTCTTGCAAAAACACTGAGAAACTGCAGAATTTTTATTACCTTTCCTGTAAAAATAAAGTCTGTTTTTTGGGGGTTTTTTTGTTTTTTTTTTAAAGTGGTTATCCAGCGCTACAAAAACATGGCCACTTTCTTCCAGAGACAGCCCCACTCTTGTCTCCAGCTTGGGCAGGGTTTTGCTGCTCAGTTCCATTGAAGTGAATGGAGCTTAATTGCAAACCGTACCTGATCTGGAGACAAGAGTCGTGTTTTCTCTGAAAGAAAGTGGCCATGTTTTTGTAGCACTAGTAAGGCTCACTATTCAGCTCAGCTCGAGCAACCTCTACTAGGCAAGTTTGGTTCTACATGCCAACTATGGGTAGGAGTTTCAGCTAATTCTCTTGGATACTCCCAATAGAATACACAATGGGGAAAATTGATTAAAAATGGTGTAAAATGAAACTGGCTCACTTGCCCCGAGCAACCAATCAGATTCCACCTTTCATTCCTCACAGACTCTTTGGAAAATGGAAGGTGGAATCTGATTGGTTGCTAGGGGCAAGTGAGCCAGCTTCACTTTACACCATTTTTAATAAATCTCCCCCAATATGTCCCACAATGTGCTTTTCTATGTGTTAGTACTGAATAGATAGGCTGCAGTCTCATGAGTATTTTCACTTCTGTCTCTTTAACCAGGTAAACAACCATTGAATATAACCGAGGAAGACCTGACGAAACTTCCCTATATTAAATCCTGCATCCTAGAGGCCATACGGCTGCGGTCCCCGGGGGCCATTACCAGGAAAGTCCTTCAGCCCCTCAAAGTTTACGTACGTCATCATTTTCTCATTCTCCGGTCACATAACGGCTGGTCTCTGGCCGGATCATCTCGGCCGGTACTTAAGTACCGGCCGGATGATGCATCCGGCCGCGGAGCTCTGATGCGGGCGCATCAGCGCATGCCCGCATCAGAGCTTACCATAGCACACAGTGAAGGGAGCGGCCGGAGTCGCTCGCTTCACTGTGTGAACTGACAGGTCTTTCTGCGGCCGGAATTCACTGAATTCCGGCCGCAGAAAACTGACCTGTCAGTTTTTTCCGGCGCCGCACAGATCCCGGCCGGAGCGTATACGATGTGTGTATGCTCCGGCCGGGATCCAATTGCACACAAGGCTATGTTCAACTCCGCAAAACTACGGCCGTAGTTCTGTGGCGAGAACTACGGCCGTAGTTTTAAATAGTGTGAACATAGCCCTATAGATGACATGTAGACATACAAGGGGGTTACTGATGCACTGGCTTTAAATACAAATAAAAAATTGCACCAGAAGCATCGCAGCAAGGAAGGGGTTACACTGAGAACTGAATTATTACTACAGCTGCTGTTGCTGACAAGGGGATTGGAAATAACACTTCAGCAGTAGGTATATATGCAAGTACAGCTTCCATTTTCTGGATGGCAAGACTTTAGGAAGAAAGCCTTGATTTATCTTTCAGGAACAGTGTTGACTATCTTGAGGAATCAGACTGGCTCACAGGTTGCAGGTACAAAGTTCAGGCTTTCTATGTCCCGCTCTTCCTCCCTTTTGCACATAGCAAATACTAAGCCCTGTCCCCCACTTCCCATGTTCTGTCCTGATCTAGTTAGAGGAGACAGATTTCCCCTAGCAACGCTAAGTGGCCAGTAGATTGTAGGGAAATGAGACACTGAGGTATGAAGTCACATTTGGTAAATTATGTAATGTACAAATATGTAAGGCATCACATGGCAGGTGGTAGAGCCTATGTGACCATTTAATATACCTAGTCATATATGTGGCATTGAGGAGCTGAGGAAAGCTGGGTGCATTACTGGTCTTAGGGGTACCAGTACCTGGGCACCCAACAACAGTGTTATTTGCACACTATAAGGTTTATATTATGTAGGCACTATGGGGGAGATTTATCAAAGGGTGCAAACTATACACTGGTGTAACCTGCCCACAGCAACCAATCACAGCTCAGCTTTCAGCTCTGGTAAAATGAAAGCTGAGCTGTGATTGGTGGCTATGGGCAGTTTACACCAGTGCATATTCTACAACCTTTGATAAATCTGGCACTATATGTTTGTATAGTATGGGTATGACTTCATATATTAGTGTATATATCTGTGTATCTGTGTTTTACCATGTGTATCCTCATAACCTTGCTGTGCTCTAACCCTTTAGGATTATGAGATCCCGGCTGGTGACCTGTTAATGTTATCTCCATACTGGCTACACCGAGACCCAAAACACTTTCCAGAACCACATATGTTTAGACCAGTAAGTTCCAGCATGGCCGCGTACTGCATATTACAGTACCTTTGTGTATGATGACCAGAGCTGTGTGGGCTGTGGCTGCTGGAGAGGATGATGGCTGAGGGATGCTCAGTTTCCCTCCAGTGCCCTGTGTCCCTCAGTGTCCCCCTGCCATCATCCTCCCCAGCAGCCACAGCCTGCACAGCTCGGGAAGTCGGGTCGTGACATCACCATTTTATCCAGGAAGTGAAGCCTTGATGCAGTAGTAAGTGCAGGGAAAAAGCACTTTATAAGCATTTCCTGTAATAAGTGTATATTGGTGATTTGTATAACTTTTGGGGGGCAATACAATACTTTAATAAAACTTTTGACCGGACTTTTCCTTTAAGAGGCGACCCAGGCCTGTCTGCTGCCACCTATGTCCTTATTCTGAACTTCAGAGCAATGGACAACCTATTATACTCCAGTTTAAGTGCATATACAATATAATGGGTAAAAGTATAGTCCATTCATTTATCCCTTTAATATGTCACTGTAGTTTTATTTTAATTTTTTTTTTGCAGAAATCAATAGTACAGGCGATTTTAAGAAACTTTGTAGTTTATTAGCCGAAAAATGCATTTTTATCATGAAAAAGCAGTTTGAAGCTCTCCCCCCCTGTCTTCATGGTTTTCTTATGGAGAGGGGAGGGGTGGAGGGAGATGAGGCACTAAAACAGGACAACAAAGAGTTAATTTACAGCTACATCACCGGCTATCTCCTCTGAATTCAGCACTGACCTCTCTGACCTCTGAATACTGGCTTTCACACAGCTCCCACTGTGTAATCCTTTGTTCTCTGCTTTCTGCTGCCGACTAATCTCCCCCTCCCCTCTCCATAGGTTAGACAGGGCCCGACTGATGTAAAAGAGTCAAGATTTCTTGATAATGAGCAGTGAATGAGAGAGGGGGGGAGACTAGGGGAAAGTCTTTTTGAATGCAGATAATAGCATATTTGCCTAATAAACCCAATTACAAAGTTTCTTATAATCGCCTGGGCTATTGATTTCTTCAAAAAAAATAATATATATATATATATATATATATATATATATATATATGTGTGTGTGTGTGTGTATGTATACATATATATATATATATATATATATATATATATATATATATTTATATATATATATGACAGTGACACTTTAAGTACAGATAGATTCATCATTGTCAAAATTTTGATTTCCCCTTTAAGTATTCTGTATTAAAGCAATAAACTATTTTTACTCTAGGGAAGTGCAGCTCCGATTATTTACTCAAGGCCTCATTGGAAAAAAATGATATTTTCTTCCCACAGGAACGATGGAAAAAGGCAAATTTAGAGAAGAATGTTTTCCTAGATGGTTTTGTAGCCTTTGGCGGAGGAAAGTTCCAGTGCCCAGGAAGGTCAGTGATACAGGCCGGCTGTGTGTATCCTCTAATACAGGCAATGGAGGCTCAGCCTAGTATAACACAACACCAGGGGGGTATGCACATTGTTTATTGGGACTTGCTGTGTATGTGTAATGTCTCCGCATAGGGCCCCAGTTACATTATTATTGGGATATTATGAACCTGAGCACCTTTATTTCTCCCATAGGTTATAGAACAGGAATATGGAGCTTTCAGCCCTCCAGCTGTTGCAAAACTACAATTCCCATCATGCCTGGACAGCCAAAGGCTGTCTAGGCATGATGGGAATTGTAGTTTTGCAACAGCTGGAGGGCCAAGGGTTCCCCATCCCTGTTATAGAGTGTGGTGTGGTATAGAGAATGTGTCAGCTCTATACTACAGTGATTTTCAACCTTTTTTGAGCCGCGGCACACTTTTTATACTTAAAAAATCCCGGGGCACACCACCAACCAAAATGGCACAAAATGACACTAAAACAGTACATATTATACATATAGTTAATAATATAGATTCTAAATGTATTTATACTCACTCAGTGTGAAACATGGGCCTGTTTTCTTCTCCCCCCCCTGTGCTTCTCTCCTGTGCTTCTCCCCACCATACTTCTCCCCCCTACTTCTCTCCTGTGCTTCTCTCCACCATACTTCTCCCCCCTGCTTCTCTCCTGTGCTTCTCTCCACCATACTTCTCCCCCCTGCTTCTCTCCTGTGCTTCTCTCCCCCCTGCTTCTCTCCTGTGCTTCTCTCCACCATACTTCTCTCCCCCCTGCTTCTCTCCACCAAACTTCTCTCCCCCCTGTTTCTCTCCCCTGTTTCTCCCCCATCTCCAGGTTTCTCTCCCCCATTGTTTTCTCCTGTTTCACAGGGGCACCATAGTTTGGGGAACTTTCCCCACGGCACACCCGACCATGTGTCGCGGCACACTAGTTGAAAATCACTGCTATACTAGTCCTCTGTTATTCCTCCTTGAAACATTTCTCTGGTCAGTAGGAATGGTCTTTTCCTCTGTCATTACTGGACACATTTCTGCTCTTTTTGTCGACATGAAATTTTTGGATCTTTATCTAGATTAAATGTTAAAGGGGTACTCTAGCTATTTTTTTTCTTTTAAATCAACTGGTGTCAGGAAGTTATACAGAGGTTTTTTAAATAGAAATAATTTACAACTCTGAATAACATTCTGACACCAGCGGATTAGAAAGAAAAACATTTTTTGCTGGAGTTCCCCTTTAAACAGACAATGGGAGTAACCATTTGTTCAGCTGCTGTATGTTATGTTTTATCATGTAATATATGTCTCGCTGTATACCTTGTATTTTCCCCCTATTTTTGTTATGTTTTATTATGGTATTTTTTACTGTGTGCTTTGGGGGATATTTAATAAAACTGGCATATGAGTATGCACATCTTAAATCCCCGCCCCCTTTTCCCCAGCTGGCTTTACTAAAAGGCGCACACCTCTTAGTACAGCCAGCCGGCCCTGTGCCCGGTGCAGATTTTGTGCAAAAATCTACACCTGCTCTGAGGCCGGTGTACATTATTGCCAGTGGCGTAGCTACCATAGATGCAGGGAAGGCGGTTGCTATGGGGCCTGTGGAGGGAAGGGGCCCAGGGAAGATAAGAGCCTCCTGTGTCCTTTTGCTTAACCCCTTATGTACTGCAGTTTGTAAGTGACCCAGTGTTCTCTTACATGCTGCAACACAAAAAAGGTTAATATAAGCTCAAGACAATTAGCTCTCTGATAACCTCTGAGCTCCCGCAGAGGTCAGGGGTTATCAGTGCAGGAGTAGTGAAGGAGAGAGCTAATTGTCTTCTGTATTAACCCTTTGTTTGTGTTGCAGTATGTAAGAGAACACTGGGTCACTTACACACTGCAGTAAATAAAGGGTTAAGCAAAAGGTAGTCCCGCACCTATGTATATAACCATGAGGCTCCTAATAGGCTGCTATAGTTAAATACAGTGGATGGACAGAACAAGCAGACATTGGCTTTCTCCTCTGCCAGTCACTGCAGGATTCTGCCTCTGGCCACAAGAGAATTTTTTTTTTGCCACATGACCAAGTGTGTATATATATATATATATATATATATATATATATATTATAGTGTGTAGGAGAGGGGGGCCCCATACAGTTTTTTTGCTATGGGGCCCCAGGAATCCTAGCTACGCCCCTGATTATTGCCTGGTTTATCTAAACCTCCATAAATCAGGCATGGGAGGATTCCACACCTCCTCCCCGCCTTGTTGCGTCCCCTATGCCCGCCCATCAATTGAGCGGGGGATACAGCAGGAGTACGCCATGGAAAAGGGGAAAATCTTCCCTTTTTTGTTGTGCACGAACAATAATAACCAGGGAACAATAATGATAAGTTTTGTGTTCTTCTCTTTCTTTGTTATGTTTCATCATGTTATATATGTCTCACTGTATACTTTGTGTCTTTCCCTTTCTTTATGTTTTATGTTATATATTTCTTGCTGTATACTTTCTTTGTTATGGTTTATCATGATATTTTTCGCTGTATACTTTGGGGGGGATTTATGAAGATTGGCGTACTCGTACACCGGTCTTAAATTGGGCCCGTCCCCTTTTCCCTGGCCAGATTCACTGATAAATGTCCCCCTTTGTTTGTTATGGTCTATCATGGTATATATTTCTCGCTGTATACCTTGTGTTTTTCTCTTTCTTTGTTATGTTCTATCATATTTCTCGCTGTATACCTTGTATTTTTCTCTTTCTTTGTTATGTTCTATCATGGTATATATTTCTCGCTGTATACTTTGTGTTTTTCCCCTTTCTTTTTATGCTCTATCATGTTGTATATTTCTCGCTGTACACTTTGGGGGAGAATTATCAAACATGGTGTAAAGTGAAATCGGCTCAGTTTCCCCTAGCAACCAATCAGATTCCACCTTTTATTTTTCAAAAAGTCTGTGAGGAATGAAAGGTGGAATCTAATTGGTTGCTAGGGGCAACTAAGACAATTCTACTTTACACCAGTTTGATAAATCTCCCCCTTTGTGTTTCCCCCTTTCTTTAGGTTCTGTTATGGTATATATTTCTCACTGTATACTTTGTGTTATCCCCCTATATTAGATGAGTGGTTTTTGTTGCTCACCGCTCCTTGTGTCGCTGAGACCTCCTGTCATCAGGTTATTTATACCTCATATTCCAGCCCTGATGCGCCTTTTGAAAACTAAGAAGTGCACTTAACATGTAAAAGTCACGGCGACCCTTATCTATATCACTAGTGACGGAAAAGCACAATACAACTTTTCCTATGTCTGACAGGCGGCAGGCCAAGAGGCATGTCTCTCCTCCTAATCCCTCTTCTTCTATCCTGTAGGGGATTTATTCTACATTATTTACCTCTTTTGTTTTGTGCCTTCTGCCTTGATATCTTTAAAAACTATTAATTTAACCATTTTTTTCCATGGAAAGAATAGTTCTCCGCCCCTTTAAAAGTGTTATCCAGCTATGCAAAAACATGGCCACTTTCTTCCAGAGACAGCACAGCTCTTGTCTCCAGTCCAGGTGTGGTTTGCAATTAAAGAGGCACTCCGGGCTGGGGTCATTTTTATTGTACGGCCGGGGAGGGGATGGATATAGAAGCTGCCGGTCACTACCCTCCCCGGTTCCAGCGCCGGGTCACGGATCGCGCCGTACTCCCGTCCCGCTGCTGCTTCCTGGTCTGAGCTGCAGCTTGAGACGTGACGTCTCGAGGCAGCTCAGCTATTTAGTGGCCGAGGCGGGACTCCGCTACGACCGCTAAATGACTGAGCTGCCTTGAGACGTCACGTCTCAAGCCGCAGTTCAGGCCAGGAAGCGGCGGGCGGACGAGAGAATGGGGCAGCGCGATCCGGGACCCGGCGCTGGAACCGGGGAGGTAAGTGACCGGCGGCTTCTATATCCACCCCCTCCCCAGCCGTACAATAAAAATGACCCCAGCCCAGAGTACCTCTTTAAGCTCCATTAACTTCAATGGAACTAAGTTGCAAAACCTGCGCCCAAACTAGAGACAAGAGTGGTGCTATCCCTGGAAGAAAGTGGCCATCTTTTTGTAGCACTGGATAAACCCTTTAAGTCACCCCACAGATTATCATTGCCGCTTGATTCTTGGGGCTCCTTTGTGTCCACCTCCTATTTCCCTGACGCTCCCTATAACTCAGCCAGACGCAGCACCTAACCCCAGCAGTCCCATGGTATTTATATTCTGCTGATGCAGATCCTCACTGTCTTTGTGCCTTTTACTTCATCCAGCCCTGACTTGGATGTTCTGGCTTGGTCCTCTTGACTTCTCTTTGGTTTTGCCTACTTAGCAGCTGACTTCATCCCGTCCCATGGCTCTGTCTGTGTCCTTGTGTGCTCCCTAGTATCTCATCTGACCTTCGGCTTTACTCCTCCGCCATCCCCTCTGTCTTTGACCTTGCTTTTCTTTCCTGGCTCCTGTATTGTACTGTGTCACTGATGGGATTAGGCTCTGTTCACACATTCAACATATCCACCAGGAACGCTCAGGACAATGTACCCATAGGCCCCAATTCAACAAAGGCCAAAGTGTCACTAGTGATGTCACTAATTCTGTGACCTCACTATTGCCATTTTGGCTTCTATTGCGGTGGAACATGTTGGTGTTTCTTTTTTTTTTTTTCTAACTGAAAACAGGTCATTACCGTACTGTGGTGTGATGCAAAAGTGAATATTTTCTTCATATACCTTCAGCTCTAGGTGTGACTACAGCCTTAGTTCACCAATTTTATTTTCTTTCAAATCAACTGGTGCCAGAGATTTGTAATTTACTTCTCTTAAAAAAATCTCCAGTCTTCCAGTACTTATCAGCTGCTGTATGTCCTGCAGGAAAGGGTGTATCTTTTCAGTCTGGAGAGCAAGAGAGGTTTTCTGTTTCAATCTTTTTATAAAATTTTTCATATAATAAATGTCAGAATTACAACATCATATTGCAGTTGCATCAGCGATATTTGAGCTATATCATATACAAAACAAGTCAGAAACAACGTATATAGAATAGCAGGAAGCTATTTGCTACTGCTCTGGACAGTTCCTGACACGGACAGAGGTGGCAGCAGAGAGCACTGTGTCAGACTAGAGAGAATACACCACTTCCTGTAGGACATACAGCGGCTGATAAGTACTTGAGATTTTTAAATAGAAGTTACAAAAAGAACAATAATCACTGGAGTACACCTTTAATACAGCCAGCTTCATTCTGCAACCAGTAAGCTTGCTGTGCCACTCTGTTGTGCTGGAGATTTAGTAATAGAGGTACAATAAAAATCTGTAGAACTTTCTGACACCAGTCGATTTGAAATATTTTTTATTCTACAGAGTACCCCTTTAAATTAAAGGAGCTGTACAATATCTTCCATTCCCACACAATACGTGCCCATCCACCGGGGTGTAGATATAATCAGGACCTTGTGACTGAGGGGCCCAGTATAGTTGGTGGTGGGGAGCAGATGAAGCCCTATCCCTTCCATCAGACATTGATGGCTAATAGTAACATCCGGCATTAGTCTTCCGTAGCTTGGTTGTGGAGATATCTGGGATAGTTCCCCACATAAGACGGATAGCGGAGAGCAGGACCATGAATGAGTTAATCCTGGTCTGAAATATCTTCCATTTTTCACACAGTCTATTTTGGGCTGAGGCCTGGGATCATGGGGTCTCCTGGGAATGGGGCAGACAGTATCAGACTCATGTTTATCATCTCATGGTGGTGGACGCTGCCACAGGCCCCTCAGTTCTGAAATAACAACACCGTGACCACCTGACCTCCTGAGGCTCCTCCCCCCGCGTCAGCGCTATATGATTGGTTATGTTATAAGATTGATCCTGGGGATATAAAAGACATGGCAGGTATTGGGAATATGTGATGGAGGGGTTAAATCATAGATATGAATATTGCATAAGGTTTCTGTAAGGATCATTTACATGCATCAGTTTCTATTGATCAAGAGGAGGACTCATTATTTCTGCCTTACCCTAGTGATGTCACTAGATCCATGTGTGATGTCAGTAATACAGCCGCCTCATGGTCACTACCACAGTGTGATATATGGGGGGCTGGAATCTGTTTATTAACCTGTCACTTCCCTCAGTGATTTCTATTCTTAGTGATGCAAACCTTTACTACTGCCACTACTCAGTGATGTCACTAATGCGCATATTTTCCTAGTGATGTCAGCAAGTTTGCTATTTGTCAGTTATATCACCCTCATGTTAAGTCACTAGTTTAAACACTACTCAGGGATGTCATTGGTTCTGTCTTTTGCCAGTGATGTCACTGTTCTGTCTTCTCTCAGTGATGTCATTGTTTCTGTCATCTCTCAGTGATGTCACTGGTTCCATCCTCCCTCACTGATGTCATTGGTTCTGTCCTCTCTCAGTGATGTCATTGGTTCTGTCCTCTCTCAGTGATGTCACTGGTTCTGTCCTCCCTCACTGATGTCATTGTTTCTGTTCTCTCTCAGTGATGTCATTGGTTCTGTCTTCCCTCAGTGATGTCATTGGTTCTGTCTTCTCTCAGTGATGTCATTGGTTCTGTCCTCTCTCAGTGATGTCATTGGTTCTGTCTTCTCTCTGTGATGTCACTGTTCTGTCTTCTCTCAGTGATGTCATTGATTCAGTCTTTTCTCAGTGATGTCATTGGTTCTGTCTTCTCTCAGTGATGTCATTGGTTCTGTCTTCTCTCAGAGATGTCATTGGTTCTGTCTTCTCTCAGTGATGTCACTGTTCTGTCTTCTCTCAGTGATGTCATTGGTTCTGTCTTCTCTCAGTTATGTCATTGGTTCTGTCTTCTCTCAGTGATGTCATTGGTTCTGTCTTCTCTCAGTGATGTCATTGGTTCTGTCTTCTCTCAGTGATGTCACTGTTCTGTCTTCTCTCAGTGATGTCATTGGTTCTGTCTTCTCTCAGTGATGTCATTGGTTCTGTCTTCTCTCAGTTATGTAATTGGTTCTGTCTTCTCTCAGTGATGCCATTAACTTAGGGCCGTATTCCACAGTAACGATAATCGGCCGAATTAGCCCCATTTGGCCCGATTCGGACGATTATCGCTCTGTGAATTAGAGAGAACGATCAGCCCATGATCGTGTCATCGGCTGATCGTTCATTTAGGCAGGGCCGTATTTACCACTAGGCACCTGTAGTCCGGTGCCTAGGGCAGCACCTTGCAGGGGGGGCAGCACCAGGGAGCAGGGGGACAGAAAAAACTATTTTTTTTGTTTTTATTTTCCCTCCTCCCGTTCAGACTTGCCAGTAAATCTGTTGTCTTTTCCAGGGGGTGGGGGGTATGATGGTATTGGTCAGGTCTGGTATCGCCAATAGGTGCGTGGAGTTATGGTATCTTCAGGTTTAGTGCCTAGGGCAGCAGCAGCTGTTAATACAGCCCTGCATTTAGGGCCAGACCTAAAATCATCGTTCCCCCACCGCGCATCGCTACGGTTGAATAGCGGCGCACAGCGGGCGACCGACGATTTGAGAAGCAGCAGCATACATTACCTGTCAGGTCTTCTGCTCCGCTCCGTCCTCCTCCCCGGGTCCCGCGCGCTCTATCTTCAGAATGGCCTGTCAGCTGATGGAGCGCTCAGCCAATCACAGGCCGGGACCCCCGCGGCCTGTGATTGGCTGAGTGGCATGTCAGCTGACAGGCCATTCTGAAGCTAGAGCGTGCCGGACCCAGGGAGGAAGACAGAGCGGAGCAGAAGACCTGACAGGTAATGTATGCTGCAAGGGCGATGATCGCTCAATGATCATCGGGCTGTGGAATAGGCCCAGTAAACGATCGTTTACATCGTTGATCCGGCCCTCCTTGGCCCGTGGAATAGTACCCTTAGTCTTCTCTCAGTGATGTAATTGATTTAGTCTTCTCTCAGTGATGTCATTAGTTCTGTCCTCTCTCAGTGTCACGGCCGCGGCGGCGTCCCGTGCTCCGGGCCGCCGCCGCGACCTCCCTCTGAGCCATGCAGCAGCCGGTGTCCATAGGCAGGGACCCGGCGCTGCTGTTTCTTCAGCCCCGGCGGGCGCCTCACCTCTCCACGCTCCCGTCCGTCGCTGTGCCGGCCGGCGCGCGCGGCCCCGCCTCCTAGGGCGCGCGCGCGCCGGCTGTCCCAGGTTTAAAGGGGCAGTGCGCTCCTAATTGGTCCATGCGCACAATCACTCCCTATAAGTTCCAGCCCTGCCCCACTACAGGTGTTGGAGCCTCTACATGCTTCCCATAGCGTTTGGCCCAGCTCCCTGTTGTTCCTGATTCCTAGTCCTTGTTCCTGATTCCTAGTCCTTGTTCCTGATTCCTAGTCCTTGTTCCTGATTCCTGTCCGATACCTGGCCCCCAGTCCCAGTTCCTGGTCCCTGCTCTCCTGTGTTCAGCCAGTTGCCTGCGGTTACGCATATTAACCTCTGCCAGCACCATCTTACGTCTGCTGCTCCTGCTACACCTCGTCTGCCGTCACTAGCAACCAAGCCAGGGGTAGCGACCTGGGGGTCGCCTGCCGCAGCAAGTCCATCCCGCCTTGCGGCGGGCTCTGGTGAAAACCAGCGGCCCCTTAGACTCCGCTCCCTGGTGAGGTTAGTGCCATCGCTGGTGACGGTCCAGTGGATCCACTACTCCAGGTGTTACAGTAGGCTCCAACCATGGATCCCGGCGAGGTGCCTGATATCCGCGAAGTGGCCCGAGTGGTCGCCCTACAGGCTCAACAGATCCAGCAACAGTCACAGCTGATCCAACAACTGACTGCAGCCGTACAGCAGCATACCACAGCTCAGCAGTCATCACCTCCTGCAGCCTCTGCTAAACTACGTCTGGCTCTCCCAAGCAAATATGGAGGTGACCCCAAGTTGTGCAGAGGATTCCTGACCCAATGCACTATGCATATCGAACTTCTAAGCAGTCAGTTTGCCACCGAGCGCTCTAAAGTGGCTTTCATTATCAGCCTATTGGAAGGTAGAGCTCTGGCCTGGGCCACACCACTGTGGGACCGTGATGATCCTGTTGCTGCCAATCTCCGTATCTTCCTGGCCGAGTTCCGCTCTGTCTTTGAGGAACCTGCCCGTGCGTCTTCGGCTGAGACTGCTCTCCTCAATCTCTCCCAGGGGACTTCCTCCGTTGGTGATTACGCCATCCAGTTCCGCACCCTGGCTGCAGAACTAGACTGGAATGAGGCCGCTCTAATTGCCACCTTTAAAAAGGGCTTGTCCAGTCAGGTGAAGGATGTGCTCGCTGCCCGAGATTTGCCTACCTCCTTGAATGAACTCATTCTACTGGCTACCAGAGTCTACACCAGGTTTTCCGAGAGAGAGGAGGAGGTCCGGCAAGAACGGCGTTTGAGTCTGCCCCGTCGCCATCCCCGGCTGGCTCCGGTGTTCCAGAATCCCGTTGCTCCTATGCCCCAGTCGTCTCCCGAAGTTCCTATGCAGGTGGAACGAGCCCGCCTGACGTCTGCTGAGAGGGCCCGTCGACTGGAGCTGAATCTCTGCCTCTATTGCGGTGGCACTGATCACTACCGGCAGAGATGTCCCCAACGTCCTCAGCGTCCGGGAAACGCTCGCACCTAGGTCCGGTGGGAGAGGCCTCCCTAGGTGTGAATGCCACCTCTCCAAGGTTGTTAATGCCAGTCTCCATCCAGACACCCTCAGGGCAAGTTCTCCAGACCACTGCCCTCATCGACTCTGGCGCTGCTGGCAGTTTCATTTCTGCTTCGTTGGTCCAAAGATGGCGGCTACCCGTGATCCAACTAGCCCAACCCCGGTCAATCTCTTCGGTCACGGGCGAGATTCTTAACGAAGCTGTGCACTGCCAGACTGCACCCCTAGTCCTCCAGGTGGGCGCTTTACATCAGGAGAGGATCTCCTTCTACGTCTTGCGCCATTCCTCTTCCAACATCCTACTGGGCCTTCCTTGGCTGCAATTACATACCCCTAAGCTGGACTGGAGAACTGGGGAGGTTCTCAGCTGGGGCCAGGACTGTCCTAATAGGTGTCTGAGGTCCCCTCAACCCAAGTGCTCTACGAGGTCACCTGCTTCCGCCAAGCCTCTGTCTGGATTACCGGAGGATTATCAAGACTTCGTTGATGTCTTCTCGGCTAAGGAGGCGGACTCTCTACCACCTCATCGGCCCTATGATTGCCCTATAGACCTTCTTCCAGGAACTTCTCCTCCCCGTGGTCGAGTATACCCTCTCTCTGTGCCCGAGACTGAAGCCATGTCCTCCTACATCCGGGAGAACTTACAGAAGGGCTTCATCCGTAAATCCACGTCTCCTGCTGGCGCTGGATTTTTCTTTGTACAGAAGAAGGACGGTTCCCTCCGCCCATGCATAGACTACCGGGGCTTAAATAAGGTGACTGTCAAGAACCGCTATCCTCTTCCGCTAATCCCCGAGCTATTCGACCGTCTTCGTGGAGCTAGAGTTTTCTCCAAGCTGGATCTCAGGGGAGCGTATAACTTGATCCGTATTCGTGAAGGAGACGAATGGAAGACCGCTTTCAACACCAGAGATGGGCACTACGAATATCTGGTCATGCCATTCGGCCTATGCAATGCCCCAGCGGTCTTCCAGGAATTCGTGAACGATATCTTCCGAGATCTCCTCTATGTCTGCGTCATTGTCTATCTTGACGACATCCTGGTCTTCTCCCACGACCAGCAGACCCACGTGTCCCATGTACGGCAGGTTCTACGAAGACTACGGGCCAACCGTTTGTATGCCAAACTGGAGAAGTGCGTTTTCCATCAGCGCAGCCTGCCGTTTCTTGGATACATTGTCTCCGACCAGGGCCTACAGATGGATCCTGCCAAGCTCTCAGCTGTTCTCCAGTGGCCTCGTCCTGAGGGACTTAGAGCTATCCAACGATTCCTTGGATTTGCCAACTACTATCGGCAATTCATCCCTCACTTCTCTACCCTGGTTGCACCCATGGTGGCTCTCACAAAGAAGAGGGCGGATCCCAGACGCTGGCCTCCAGAGGCCGAACTAGCCTTCAATAGCCTAAAGTCTGCCTTTGCCTCCGCTCCTGCTCTAGTTCGCCCGGATATCTCCCAGCCGTTTTCTCTTGAAGTTGATGCTTCTTCTGTGGGCGCAGGAGCCGTCCTCTCGCAAAGGGACACATCAGGCAAGACCAGAACCTGCGGGTTCTTTTCCAAGACTTTTTCCCCTGCCGAGAGGAACTATACTATAGGAGATCGTGAACTCCTGGCTATTAAGTTGGCACTGGAGGAGTGGCGTCATCTCCTAGAGGGGGCTAAACATCCCGTTAACATCTACACGGATCACAAGAACCTCCTCTATCTCCAATCGGCTCAACGCCTCAATCCCCGGCAGGCCAGGTGGTCCCTCTTCTTCTCTCGGTTCAACTTCACCATTAATTTCCGTCCAGCCGAGAAGAATATCAAGGCCGATGCGTTATCCCGGGCATCCGATGTCATGGGGCAAGAGGAATCTCCTCGTCACATAATACCTCCTGATCGCCTAGTACCAGTTGCCACTTCTACTCTGCAGAGGTTACCTCCCGGTAAGACGTATGTGCGCCCCGCACTCCGTAAACGCATCCTGAAATGGGGTCACTCCTCTATGGTGGCCGGGCATCCGGGAGTTCTAAAGACCGGGCAACTTATCTCCCGCCACTACTGGTGGCCTAGCCTACTCCAAGATGTCAAGGACTTTGTGGCGTCCTGTACCGTCTGTGCCAGAAACAAATCCTCCCATCAAAGACCGGCCGGCCTACTTCAGCCCTTGCCAGTTCCAGACCGCCCCTGGTGCCATATAGGCATGGACTTTGTCACAGACTTACCTCCATCTGCGGGTAACACGGTCATCTGGGTTGTTACTGACCGTTTCTCCAAGATGTCCCACTTCGTGGCTCTTCCTGGATTACCATCAGCTCCTCGCCTGGCTCAGCTGTTCTTTCAGCACATCTTCCGCCTCCACGGCCTTCCTCTTCATATAGTGTCTGACAGAGGCTCACAATTTGTCTCCAGATTCTGGCGTGCTCTCTGCTCTCAACTCCAAGTGAAGCTGGACTTCTCATCGGCCTACCATCCCCAGACCAATGGGCAAGTGGAGAGGGTCAATCAGGTTCTTGGCAGTTATCTTCGACATTTCGTCTCCGCTCGCCAGGACAACTGGTCCAGTCTGCTTCCATGGGCAGAGTTCTCCTACAACCATCTGGACTCGAGTTCTACAGGCAAGTCACCCTTCTTTGTGGTCTATGGACGTCACCCTCGTCCTCCTCTGCCTCTCTCTCCATCTTCTGAGGTCCCAGCCGTGGAGGAGTTGTTATCTGACCTGCAGTCAATCTGGGAACAGGCTCGACAATCTCTACGCAAGGCATCTGACCGCATGAAGGATCAGGCGGATAAGAGAAGAAGACCCGCCACAAATTTTCTCCCAGGTGACAAAGTCTGGCTCTCGGCCAAATATGTCCGACTCAAGATTCCCAGCTACAAGTTGGGTCCTCGATTCCTCGGTCCTTTCTCGGTGCTAAAGCGCCTCAACCCTGTCACCTACAAACTCCGCCTACCCCCCACGATGCGGATTCCAAATGCCTTCCACGTCTCCCTCTTAAAGCCAGTGGTCCTCAACCGGTTCTCCGATAAGTCTTCCTTCTCTGCCCCACAAGCCGTCTCTGACGACGTCTACATTGTCAAAGACATTCTGGCCATGAAAACTGTCAGAGGGAGACGGTTCTTCCTGGTGGACTGGAAGGGATTTGGTCCTGAGGAGAGGTCCTGGGAACCCGAGGCTAACATCCTGGACCAAGATCTCATCAAAAGGTTCCTACAGGCTAGAAAGAGGGGGAGGCCAAAGGGGGGGGGTACTGTCACGGCCGCGGCGGCGTCCCGTGCTCCGGGCCGCCGCCGCGACCTCCCTCTGAGCCATGCAGCAGCCGGTGTCCATAGGCAGGGACCCGGCGCTGCTGTTTCTTCAGCCCCGGCGGGCGCCTCACCTCTCCACGCTCCCGTCCGTCGCTGTGCCGGCCGGCGCGCGCGTCCCCGCCTCCTTGGGCGCGCGCGCGCCGGCTGTCCCAGGTTTAAAGGGGCAGTGCGCTCCTAATTGGTCCATGCGCACAATCACTCCCTATAAGTTCCAGCCCTGCCCCACTACAGGTGTTGGAGCCTCTACATGCTTCCCATAGCGTTTGGCCCAGCTCCCTGTTGTTCCTGATTCCTAGTCCTTGTTCCTGATTCCTAGTCCTTGTTCCTGATTCCTAGTCCTTGTTCCTGATTCCTGTCCGATACCTGGCCCCCAGTCCCAGTTCCTGGTCCCTGCTCTCCTGTGTTCAGCCAGTTGCCTGCGGTTACGCATATTAACCTCTGCCAGCACCATCTTACGTCTGCTGCTCCTGCTACACCTCGTCTGCCGTCACTAGCAACCAAGCCAGGGGTAGCGACCTGGGGGTCGCCTGCCGCAGCAAGTCCATCCCGCCTTGCGGCGGGCTCTGGTGAAAACCAGCGGCCCCTTAGACTCCGCTCCCTGGTGAGGTTAGTGCCATCGCTGGTGACGGTCCAGTGGATCCACTACTCCAGGTGTTACACTCAGTGATGTCATTGGTTCTGTCCTCTCTCAGTGATGTCATTGGTTCTGTCCTCTCTCAGTGATGTCATTGGTTCTGTCCTCTCTCAGTGATGTCATTGGTTCTGTCCTTTCTCAGTGATGTCATTGGTTCTGTCCTCTCTCACTGATGTCATTGGTTCTGTCCTCTCTCACTGATGTCATTGGTTCTGTCCTCTCTCACTGATGTAATTGGTTCTGTCCTCTCTCACTGATGTCATTGGTTCTGTCCTTTCTCAGTGATGTCATTGGTTCTGGCCTTTCTCAGTGATGTCATTGGTCCTGTCCTTTTTCAGTGATGTCATTGGTTCTGTCTTCTCAGTGATGTAATTGTTTTGTCTTCTCTCTGTTATGTCATTGGTTCTGTCCTCCCTCAGTGATGTCATTAATTCTGCCTTCTGCCAGTGATATCATTGTTCTGTCTTCTCTCTGTGATGTCACTGTTCTGTCCTCTTTTACTGATGTCATTGGTTCTGTCCTCTCTCACTGATGTCATTGGTTCTGTCCTCTCTCAGTGATGTCATTGGTTCTGTCCTCTCTCAGTGATGTCATTGTTTCTGTCCTTTCTCAGTGATGTCATTGGTTCTGGCCTTTCTCAGTGATGTCATTGGTCCTGTCCTTTCTCAGTGATGTCATTGGTTCTGTCTTCTCAGTGATGTCATTGTTCTGTCTTCTCTCTGTTATGTCATTGGTTCTGTCTTCTCAGTGATGTCATTAATTCTGTCTTCTGCCAGTGATATCATTGTTCTGTCTTCTCTCTGTGATGTCACTGTTCTGTCCTCTCTCAGTGATGTCATTGGTTCTGTCTTCTCTCTGTGATGTAATTGGATCTGTCTTCTCTCAGTGATATCATTGGATCTGTCCTCTTTCGCTATGATGTCACTAGTCCTCGCTTATCTTTATGACCTCACTAGTTTAGTTAATTGTCTCTTTGCTATGATGTCACTAGTCCTTTCTTATCTCTATGACCTCACTAGTTCAGTTCAGACTCCTTTTGCTGTGATGTCACTAGTCCTTTCTTATCTCTATGACCTCACTAGTTCAGTTCAGACTCCTTTTGCTGTGATGTCACTAGTCCTTTCTTATCTCTATGACCTCACTAGTTTAGTTCACACTCCTTTTGCTGTGATGTCACTAGTGCCGTCTTCACCCATATGAAGCACTCTCTCAGTGATATATGTATACTTTCATGCAGGTGGTTTGCACTCATGGAAATCCAAATGCTGCTTGCCCTGATGCTCTACAAGTATGACTTCCATCTCTTGGATCCAGTTCCTAGACAGGTACTTGGTATTTGTAATCCATATCTCTCTTTGATGCATTTAGCAGCCTCCCCACAAACCTCCTTGACATACCAGATCAGTTGCGGAGCGTTCTCCTCTAATAATCAGCAGCTGCCACAGGATAAGGAGCTATGGAAATATTGATGTCAGCGGCATCTGCTCGCCCCGTCCGACCCTCTTGACACTAAGTAATTGTCTCTCTCCATCATCCGAGACACTTGTAGCCGGTCGATAAGATCGTCTCGTCTCAGCGGAACACTTTTCTCTCATTTTTCATAAGGTTTCTCTGTTTTATAACCCACTTGACTGTGGTGACGTCAACACCAACTTTTATTACAGTGTTTTGTTTTTTTTTCACATACTTCACTTACCCTATAGGGGTAAATTTTTACCTCTAAATGCTCAGAAATGTCCCTTTTTAAAGGGTTAATGTTTCTCCTTGAGGAGAGTGCCAAAAAAGCAAGTGGAGACTTATGGGCCATTCATGCTCCACTGGGAATTCTGGGAAGATAGATATGCAAAATAGCTCTCTGTGGACACCTGTTGGAGAAAGCTTCTCTTTAAAGGGGTACACCTGCAAAAATATTTTTTCTTTTAAAACAGTTGGTTTCATAAAGTTATATAGATTTGTAATTTACTTTTATTTGAAAATCTCAAGTCTTTCCATCCTTATCAGCTGGTGTATGTCCTGCAGGAAGTGGTGTATTCTTTTCAGTCTGAGATTTTGCTCTCTGCTGCCACCTCTGTCCATGTCAGGAACTGTTCAGAGCAGGAGAGGTTTTCTGTGCGGAGGGAGCAGCAGAGAGCACTGTGTCAGATAGGGAGAATACACCACTTCCTGCAGGACATACAGCAGCTGATAAGTATGGAAAGGCTTGAGATTTTTAAATAGAAGTAAATTACAAATCTATATAACTTTCTGAAACCACTTGATTTGAAAGAAAAAGAGTTTTGCTGGGTAACCCCTTTAAGTTAGGGATGGGGAAACTTCGGCCCTTCAGCTGTCGCAAAACTACAATTCCTCTATTCCCTGGTCAGCCAAAGCTTTGTCCAGGCATGATGGGAATTGTAGTTTTGCAACAGCTGGAGGGCTTCCTTGTCCTTGTCAATGATTGGCTCTTTTATGACTGTAAAAGGATTATCCAGGGTTAGAAAAAAAACACTAGACTTCCATGCAAAAACAGCACCACTCCTGTCCTCAGGTTGTGTGTGGTATTACAATTCATCTCCATTCACTTCAGTGGAACAGAGCCAGTTAAAGGGGAACAACTGGTGTCACAAAGGTATAGAGATTTTTAATTTACTTCTATTTAAAAATCTCAAGTCTTTCAGTAATTACCAGCTGCTGTACGTCCTGCAGGAAGTGGTGTATTCTTTCCAGTCTGAAACAGTGCTCTCTGCTGCCACCTCTGTCCATGTCAGGAACTGTCCAGAGCAGGAGAGGTTTTCTATAGGGATTTGCTACTTCTCTGGACAGTTCCTGTCATGGACAGAGGTGGCAGCAGAGAGCACTGTGTCAGACTGGAAAGAATACACCACTTGAGACCCAGAGAGGACTCAAATCACAGATACTGTATATATAAAATTTTACATGAAAATGAGTGAAACAACAACAGCTGAAGTTCTCTGAAAATAGTAAATCTCCCCATATATATCTAAAACCTGATATAGAAAACTTTCAGTAAGATGGCAGAATAGGGCGGCCGGTGTCACGGGAAACTCTCCTTAATATTTATAGTCAGAGACTGTAAGCGTCTTAATGGGCGCCTCCTGTTTGTTTTCACTAGATCACTGAGCCCCTTGGCATGAAGTATTAGATGGCATCTCATTAACTTAATCAGCCCGGTGTCACAGTGGAAAGTCCAGGTCACCCCTGAACGCGGCGGTGTGATGTGATGCCATCCATTGCCTCACATATTTCTCATCCTTGTCATATGAATCAGAGATTGAAAAGGGAAAATGAGTGTTGATAGCCGTGTATGTGCTGGATGCCGTCCACCCCGCTGACAGAATGATGACCTTCAGTGGTATTGCTAACGTTTATGGATCATATAACATTGTGTGTGTGGGACAAGATGCCGACCGGCTGAACACCACAGACCTCGGGGTCTTTTACTTCTGCGGCTTCACAGTACAATAGGTCGATGTTATGTTTCCTGGAAAGCAGCAACTGCATTTACAGTTTCCAACAAAAAATGCAGATTATGGTTTCCTTAAAGGGACATTAATAATAGAAATATAGAATTATAGAAACTTACAGATAAAACTCAGCAATGCCTTTACATGATGTGACATCCTTTATATAGATATGTAAATTTCTGTATTATACTCCAGAGCTGCACTCACTATTCTGCTGGTGGGGTCACTGTGTACATACTTTACATTACTGATCCTGTACTGATCCTGAGTTACATCCTGTATTATACTCCAGAGCTGCACTCACTATTCTGCTGGTGCGGTCACTGTGTACATACATTACATTACTTATCCTGTACTGATCCTGAGTTACATCCTATGTTATACCCCAAAGCTGCACTCACTATTCTGCTGGTGGGGTCACTGTGTATATAAAATCCGACATGGAGAGAGAGGAGCGGCTGCACATCACACCTATGGCTGATACTAATGCTGCTAAGCCTATTTTAAAAAAACAACTTCAGGATGTTGGAATATGAATTGATCAAACCATATCGCCCCGTGTACCAACGTGCAGGTCGGATTTTGTATTTTTCTCCCCTTTCTGGGCAGCTGGCACTCCCCTTTAAAAGACCCATGTGACCTAAGTCAGCAGAGCATATACCTGTGCTCACACGACAGTACCTCCATGTTTTTCCTATTCTGTCTGCAGCAGTTTTTGGTGAGTGTAATACCATATCCATACTTGTGTTGTTTGGGGGCAGCCTTCCTCGCCGGTGGTGCTGGCTGGGACTTTTTGGGGGGGCACTTTGGGTTTGGTCCTGTGACATGGGGGTTGCATGTGCACGCTTCCCTGCATGTGCACGCTTTGCGGGGGTAGCGGTCACTGACCGACACGGTGTGGAGTTAGTGTAGGGACCCGTGTGAACCAGGAGACCTGCACGTTGGTATATGGGGCGATATGGCTTGATCAATTCATATTCCAACATCCTGTAATTGGGTTTTTAAAATAGGCTTAGCAGCATTAGTATCAGCCATAGGTGTTCTCCATGTCGGTCACTGTGTACATACATTACATTACTTATCCTGTACTGATCCTGAGTTACATCCTGCATTATACTCCAGAGCTGCACTCACTATTCTTCTGGTAGACCAAGCTAGTTACAAATTGTACAGCAGGGCCCTACCTACCCATATTTATGGAGGCGCCCCTTCAGGCATCAGGGCCTAGGTGACCACCGTCTCTGCACCCCTTATAGGTGACTTTTTATACAGTACAGTACTTCAGATTAGAGGCCATAGCCTGAGCACCATAATGTTGCTTCACAATGGGAACTTCAGCTATGAAACTTTCAGGGCCATGAAACCGCAGACGCCTTCTCGAGTTCCTTACACTATTTCTTTAATGGGGAAAGAGAATTGACAGCTAGCAGGGAAACAAATACTGTACTTAAAGAAATGAGCTCTGAGCGGCGGCGGCCTGCTAGGATTTCAGGCTGGCAGATCACAGTGTTGTCTCTCCTGGTCGCCCCGATCACCCTGATGGCTCAACGCTCAGCTTTCCCCTGGTGCATTTATACAGGACCTAATCCCCTTATTATATTCTGATTTAATGAATGCACCTTGGCATGAAGGAGGGTGAAAGGAACAGAAGGTGATGACAGTGGCAGGAGAGGAGTGTGCTGACCCAGTGGGAGGCAGTGACCTGTCGACACAACAAGGAGAATGGGCACAGGTTTGTACTGTGGACGGAAGTGGATCTCACAGCAGCACAGAGTATTTTATTATAGGAGTGTCCGGATCTTGTAGGGGTAGTGACCTCTCCAGTCTATTCCCGAGCACCGGCCTGAAGCACTGGACATGGGTCCATCGGCCCCCAGTGTGCTGAAACCCCCTTCCCTCTGTGACATGGCTCCATTGATTCTAATGGAGCCGCGTCACAGAGCGGAGGGCAGAATGTCACTCTGGGGACAGGTCTGTGTCCAATGCTTATGGCCAGGCCGTTGCTCGGGAATAGACTTGCGCCATGTATGGGAACCGGCTACGGTTCAAAAAAAAGAACACACCACCGGCATCACTGCGCCAACACCACCTTTAATAAACGAGGCTGCTACCCCCTCAGACCTATAGTGAAATGGTGGCTCTGTGGTGTTAAGTAGCGATGATCGAATATCGGAAAATCTTAGGTTCTGTAGAACTCGAACCTTGTCGAACCTTCCGCATTTGATTACCGATGCCTTCCCGGTCCGTGGGGAAGGAGGAGACAGCCCGGGTACTGCCTGGAATTTCAGGTTGTACCCGGGCTGTCTCCTCCTTCCCCACGGACCGGGAAGGCATTGGGAATCAAATGCGGAAAGTTCGACAAGGTTCGAGTTCTATAGAACCTAAGATTTTCTGATGCTCGATCATCTCTAGTGTCGGGTACTGGGATAATAATTCAGGGGTAAGAGATAGCAGTTTTACAGGCTAACACTAGCCCCAGATTAGTAATGGATGCCATCTATCAGATCGTTTCCACTACTAACCCCGTAAAGAGAGTTAAAAAAAAAAAAAGACTACAGTTCCTATTTTTATTGAAATAAGAACAGACCCACTCCCCTTTCACCATTTTCTTTCCATAAAAAACATCTACCAGTCATCGACGTGGTCCACCAAATTCGATGTAGTCCATGGGATACCGGCATCTGAAAAAAGAAAAAGAGAGCGGTGGTCTTGTTGGGGGGGCTGAGACAGATGCATGTGGTGTATTCTATCCCGCTCACCGGATAATCTGGGACAGCTGTCCTGAATTCCCCGTTAGCCAGCGATCAATGGTGCGCGTGCCATAGGTTTCGCCATCACGGCTCTAGGTCATGGATTGTGACATCACTTGGGGTGGCGCTAGAGCTCAGAAAGGAGATCCAGCCAACCCTCCTGTGACATTAGAAGTCACACACACATGTAAAGAGCTTCGATTGGTTCGGATTGTGACAGATCAGGAGAACAAGACGCTCACTCCCGGTTCAGTGTCATCCTCTGACCTGGTCGGCCGCATAGGCTTACATTATGCAGCTGCCCAGGTCACAAAACACGAAGCTGAAAGAGAACACTATACACGTGGGTTTCTCCTAGCTCGTTCTCCACATTGGTGGTCGTCTAATCACACCCAACCGTTCAAAACTTTTGACGTATCGAAAGTTCTTTTTTCTATATAACAAGTACTCTTTAACCTTAAGAATAAAAGGATCAGCTGCTCAATCCTTCTTTACCCCAACATCTGCTGAATTGCGAACCCCTGTACACATAAGGTCAACAGCCAATACCACCAACCAATATTGCCTTGGGTATCTGACACCTTCACTGCACTCTTAGCTATAGCTGTTAGGTTCAGCAAGACTAGCTATATCACAGAACGCAGGGCCAGCATTAGCACAGGGCTCACCCGGGCAAGTGCCAGGGCCCACAGCGCCTCTAGAAGCCCAGAGAGGGAGAGGCTCGGTGTTCTAATGTTCTGCCCGCTCACTGTAATGCAGGGTTAGCAGACTGAACATCATAAGACACAGGAGAGGGAGCAGGACCTGCACAGATGGAGAAAGGGGGGGGGGGGGGGCGCTGAACTGCGGGGGTGATTGCTAGATCGTCCGGGCAGCCCATAGGGGTTAGCAGCGGTCTGCTGCCGCAGCTCCTATTCCACGTAGTGACGGCAGCAGATCGCTGTTATCACAGTCGTTTGTCTTGAAAGACAAACGACAGCAACGATCAGCCTAGATCGTTCTTGTCAGCTGATCGTTGCCTTCTATTGCACAGGATGATTATCGGCCGAATATGGCCAATAATCGTTCCGTGTAATAGGGCCTTTACAGTGTGGAGAACAGCCTGACAGAAGAGGGAGAAGACTGAGCTGTAAGTGCTGTGTGTCAGTGTCTGAGTGTGTCAGTCAGTCAGTGTCAGACAGTGTCTGTGTCAGTAATGTGTGATTGTGTATGTAAGTGGTGTCTCAAGTGTGTGGATGATGGGTGCATAATGGATGGATGTGGGGGCCACTGAGGCTCTGTCGCCCGAGGGCCCATAAAAACCTGTAGCCGACCCTGGCAGAAGGCTTAGGGTGGTATTACACGGAACGATTATCGTTCGAAAAATCGTTAAATTGTTCGGATTTGAACGATAATCATTTCGTGTAATAGCAGGCAACGATTAAACGACCAACGAAAAATCATTGATCGTTTAATAGGATCCAGACCTATTTTTATTGTTTGATCGTTCGCTCATCGTTCGCACATCGTTCGCATATCGTTCGGTGGAATAAGAATTCACAGCTGAAACGTACGCAATAGCGACGACTAATTGACTGCAAGAACGATCATAAATAACGATCATCGTTTCGTGTACTTGGGCAAACGATTTCGGGTCGTTTGCCTTAGCAGTCGTTTAAGATCGTTTATCGTTAATCGTTAGTCGTCGGAAGATTGCTTGGTGTAATAGTACCCTTAGACGCAACGTAACTATAGGATTATTCCATATGCAAGCAGATGTAAGCTAGCGAGGAGCTGGTAGGACACTATACATAGTAACAGAGACATAGCCGAGACATCGCCCCTCATAAATCATAGTGTGTAATGCTGCACCCTGATAACACATGGCAGCAAACTGCCCCGCAAGGTGTTTATGGCAGGATGAGGTGATGAAAGAGCACACCGGGATGAACGGGGATGTGCCCCCTTGGTATAGATATATATATATATATATATACACAGTATATATACTTATATACCTATATATACATTCAGGTATGAGAAAAATAAGCCTATAGAATCTAAGATGTACCGTAGCTCTGGCGTTTTTTTGAAGTTTCTCTAAACATTGCACAGTGTGACCTTGGGGTGAATTCACTGGGAGGTCCAGTCCTTGGAAGATTATTAAAGGGGTAGTTCACAAAAAAAAAATTCTTTCAGATCAACTGGTGCCAGAAAGTGACAGAGATTTGTAATTTACTTCTATTAAAAAATCTCAAGTCTTCTAGTACTTATCAGCTGCTGTATGTCCTACAGAAAGTGGTGTATTTTTTCCATTCGGACACAGTGCTCTCTGCTGCCACCTCTGTCCATGTCAGGAACTGTCCAGAGTAGTAGCAAATCCCCAAAGAAAACCTCTCCTGCTCTCCAGACTGGAAAGAACACGCCACTTCCATACAGACGCTGATAAGTACTGGAAGACTTGAACTACCCCTTTAAGTGTCTTAAATGCTTTCCACTTGTGAAAAATCCTTTTCACTGTATTAATGGACGAGTCTGAAATGGCCTTATAATCATTTGCAGATTTCTTTCCTCATCGGAGAGGGGTTAAAGGGGTTAATCAGTGTTTACATTTTTTTTAATATATTGCTGTACTGTTTGTAAACATAATAAACATGTTATGCATCGGGACTCCCCTGGTGTCCTGATGCAGCCTCTTCGGTGCCCCTACTGACTGCAGCTTTGCTACTTCGGAGACCTAACTGGTTTCAGGATTGACAGCCCACTCAGCCAATCACTGGCCGCAGCGCTATGCCGTTACAGCTAGTGATTGGCAAGTTAGACAAGTTAGTCTCTGATGTAGCAGGGCTGCAGTCAGCGGGAACACCGCCAACATTGCATCAGGACACCGGGGGAGCGTGGAGAGGTAAGCATAACATATTTATCATGTTTACAAATGGCAGCAATATATAAAAGAAATTCTAAACACTTGATAACCCCTTTAACTTCCACCTAAGCTCCAGACCAGTAATTTTTGTATTAATCATGGCCTTTGTAACAACGGTTGTGATTACTACGGAACTTACGTAGTGCTGCCTTCTAAGGAATCCTGGGCGGAGTGTATACACATAGGAGGGATTTACGAAGACTGGCGTACAAGTACGCCAGTCTTATATTAAGCATTTGCTAAGAGGAGTACGCTTCTTAGTGAATCCACCGGGCGGGGATTTGTGCGCCCGGCCGGATTCACTAAGAGGCGTACGCAAGTGTAGATTTGTGGCATGATTTACGCCTGATCCATGAGGCGCTGAAGGAGGCCACGACTCCTCCCCGCCTTATCACACACCACCAAGCTCCCCCAGCCCGCCCATCGGGCAAGCAAGGCGTACGGGAGGCGTACGCCAGGGAGAAGGGGCGAATCTGTCCCCTATAGTATACACTCTGGCCGGGATCCCTAGCGGCGCCATAAGAAACTGACATGTCAGTCAGAGAACCTGGCAGTGCACACAATGGAGCGTGCGGCTCCGTCTGCACGCTCCATTTTCTGCAGCGGGGAATGAACCAGCAGTGAGGAATATCTGGCCGGTACTGCAGCACTGGCCTTGATGATCTTCTCTGACAACGACGATTCCGTGACCCATCCAGGTCACAGAATGGCCAGTGTCTCATGTTGTCCCTCTGAGGTTGTATATTTTCATTATATCCTGATACTGTATTTAAAACCATAAAATTCAGAGAGGGGTACTTTGTTATGACAAATAATGTTATTGATGGGGTCAAAGATCCTAGACCTCACCTACCTCAAGAACAAAGCGACACCTTCCGCTTGTCTTACAAATTTTTCTGAGATCCCACCCTCCATGTATACAGAATTTGTGATGTCCACTTTTACCCTTAAAGGGGTAATCCAAGATTTTTTCAAAAAACACAGCTTTCTTTCAAAAACAGCACCACTTCTGTCTTCAGGTTGTGTGCGGTATTACAATTCAACTCCATTTACTTCAATAGAGCTGTGCTGCAGAATTGTTGGTGCTGTTCCTGGAAGAAAGTGTCAAAGTTCTTCTAAGCTTGGATAACCCCTTTAAGGATTAGATCGTAGGGTAAATGACTGGATACAAAGTCACTTCCCATAGGGTTGTCTTATACCTGGCATCCCATTATTATGCCAGAGCCTGGGACCATCAGAGGATTCTGTGTTACTCTAGAGCCCCAGTCCAACCAAGGTCTTACTGGCCTTTGGATTACCTTGTCGATAGTCAATAGGGAAGAACAGTAATAACAACACAATGAATGAGGCATGCTACTACCAATGGGCGATCAATAGTCTCCTATGTATAGTAGACAGAGCTCCTCTACCCATGGCTAAGATTTAGCCTGCTGTCCTAGCTCTGTATACTCTACCCTGGCCATGGTAGAGTGAGTTGTTGTTGCCCTGTCTGACACCCAGCATCCCCAAGGTTCACACCCCATCCCAAATATGCCCCTGCTCCCATCATCCCCCTCAAAGCGGCCTGGCTATACCTGCCAAGATTTTATAGTCTATAAATTGCTTTTTCCCTCATTGAAGCTCATTATGTTTTGCTTATTAAACCCAAAAAAGATAATTAATGAAGAAATCCCGGCTAGATTGCCAATAACACGAATCTCCGAGTGTGAACAAGCGTGGACAGATTGCCCGCCGCTCAACAAATAACAACACGCGCTTCCTGCATCGTACATCGTATTCCCTCGCCTCGACTTCTGTGTCCTTTTCGGAGAACAGATGTAAAGAGAAAAAAATGTCGGTGCATCTGGTGGCTTTCGAGAGAAGCCAAGATCTCTTGGCAATTCAGCACCGGCAGATTAGTGATCTCAGTATGGAGGGAGATAAAGAGATGAACAATTGATTCGTCTGAATGTTATGTTCTGTACAGATCATGGAACTTCTTCATTACTCATCTAGACCTCGGGGAAATAACACAATCTGGTGCCAACAGGGTGAACGCTAGAGGAGTCTATGGAGGACGGCACATGATTCACAGTCTTTGTATCCCACATGCAGGAATAAGACGGGAAACTTCCAAGCAGCTCTTGGTTATCTGTGTCCTACATGCAAAACTAAGCAACTTTCTTATTGAGTTTCCTACCATTTTGCTGCAGTAGAGCCTGAGTAACTCCTTTGCATAGGTGGCTGTCCTGCTGCTTCTAACACAGGAACGGCACACCTGATCCCTGACTGTGTCAGCTCTATTTTATCTCTTTCTCCTTCCTTGGATAGAGGAGGGGCAGGGGCTTATCTTCTGGAAAACAAAAGAATCAGGCAATTCAAATTCATCATATCTAATCCTTCCCAATGTCATCTGTTGGCGGGAAGTTGGGTGGTCCCCAGACACATCAGATAATCAGCCAGTCCCACCAAAATCTAGAGGTTCTGACAATTTTTTATGTGTATGGTTGCTTTAGGATCCTATTACACTGAGCGATTTTTAACAATTAGCGATAAACGATCGCAAACGACATTGTTTATCGTTAACCTGAAATCGTTCACTATATTACACAGAACGATAGTCGTTGGTAACGATCGTTACTACAGTCGCTATTGCCATCGCTACTATGATCGTTTATTCCTTCTGATCCCAGCAAAACAATGGACAATGTGCAATTACACTGAACGAGTAGTGAACAAATGTGGAACACGAGCAAACGAATGTGGAATTACAACGAACGATTAGCGAACGATTAACGATAATTTTAGGTCCAGATCTAAATCAACGATCAACGACATACGAACGATTTTCCGATCGTTGCCTGCAATTACACAGAACGATTATCGTTGAAATTTGAACGATATAACGATTTTTTGCACAATAATCGCCCCGTGTAATAGGGCCCTTAGAGATAACAGCAGGGGATAGAGGTTGTACATAGCAGAGAGGGGTCGGAGCACCCAGAGAACATACAGCAGACCCCCTCCACCATCACATACGTTTCAGCATCAGTGTCAGCACAGGGGATAGAAGATCCCTAGTTAGCTTGATGAGGGAAAAGCTGTGGTAGTGCATGAACAGAAGGTGAAATATCCTTTAAAGGGAAGCTGTCACGCTGGGGACTGGGGCAAAACCCACCCTACCCTGTACTAAAGATTTGCATACTTACCCTCTCGGTCCCGGTGGGTGACGCTGTGGATGCCGGCTGCGTTGCAGAGAAATCCCTGTTTCTCTTTGCACACATTATGCTAAGTCCTATGTTCATAGGGTCAGTCTGACAGTCTTTATTATGGCGTGGGGGTGGGGGGTTGCCCCAATCCCCACCGTGACAGGTTCCCCTTTAAGGATTATCCAGGATTTAAAAAAACAAACAAAAAACAGCTACTTCATTTCAAAAACAGCGCCACCCCTGTCTTCAGGTTGTGTGTGGTATTACAATTCAGTTCCATTCCCTAGAATGGAATCTGGCTACAATACCACACCTTAACTAAAGACAAGAGTGGCACTGTTTCTGTGGCCTTGAAAACCCCTTTAAGATGCCATTTCTATACATAGCTTACATTTACACTTTTTATTGCTTTGCAGAGTAATCTACACCTGGTAGGAACTCAACAACCGGATGGACCTTGTAGTGTACGGTTCAAGCTAAGAGAATGAAGATAGAACCTGAAATGTGAGTATCAGAGGAAAATCTCTTAATGTAATTGCTATGACGCTCTGCGGGGGTTGTTTGGTTTGGGAAACCCAATATACATGCCTGTTACAAGTGGCAAACAGGCATTTATAATGTGTTTCCCAAACAACCCCTCTGATCCCATTTGATTTTATGGGATCTGTGTAATGCTCTAAATCACCTATGGTGGTGCTATAGGGAAATTGGACACTTTATTTGCCCATAGATTACGGCTAATCACCTTGGGGGCCCAGACACCCTACGAATAGACTTGTAAGTCTATGGGACCGTCTCCAGCAACAAGATAGGGAGAGAAGCGCTTAGCCGAGTGCCTCTCTCTGCTCAGTTTAGTGATCAGTTGGGGCCGAACATATATGCTTATTCGTCAGTCTTTGGGAAATGTCCCTGATAAGATCTGTGCCATAATTCTCTGATAACCAATGTATCTCACCTTTGTCTTCTCTTTAGGTTTTCCTTGAAGAGTCACGTCTAGAGTCACCTCTTTTTTTTTTTTTTTTTTTAATTTTGTTGAAAAAATAATAATTTACATATAGGATAATAATGAAATAATAAATTATTTTACTGCAGCCTTTTTATATAGAGAAAGCTGTTTCTGGTGGTTTATGTGTTAATCTTAGTCTTGAGTCCTCCAGCAAATTTTTTTTTTTTTTTTTGTCAATGGGCCAAACAGAGAAAAATAACAACCAAATCAAGTGGATCCATGACTTCAATTTTCCCAATTTTTCATGACTTAATATCCCAGATGAGAATAGATCTAAATGAATAACTAGGTTATGGTCCCCATCCCTCCCCCCCTGTCAACTCCTTCCCCCACCCCTCCTTCCCCACCCGACCCCCCTCTCCTTCAACCCCCCCCCCCCTCCCCCAACATCCCTCACTTATCACCGATATACCTGCTATCCGGTGACCCTTGTGCCGGTTCCTCCCCTGCTGTAATGGTACTCCCCCACCCTGATGGTTGGACTGGCAACATCGCAGGTGCAAGACCCAGGCGGTGGCCGCCTCTGGTGATGTCGGCACTCTCTGGGTTACGTATCTCTTCCTTTAATCACCTGACCCTGCTGCTTTGCGGCACTCTTCCCTACTCTTTTCACTCTCGCTTTTACATCTTCTTTCACACTCCTTTTCTCCTCTTGGTGTCCCCATTATACTCTCCTCTTCTTTACCCGGAGCTTCCTGCCTGAGCTACCCCCTCTGGCCTGCTCTTCTACGTTACTTCGCCTGGTTTTTGCACAGGTTCCTTGCTGGTGACCGTAGTGTTCCTGCCACACCTAGTGTTTGGGTCTTTGACACCCATTTTTGATTTATCTTGCCCTCTCTTCTTCGCCCTTCTTCTCCCCCCCCCCCCCCCCCCTCTTTGTGTAGTACCTCACCTCTTGCTTTCTCCCCCTCTGTTTGCCCTTGTCTCCCCCCCCTTCCCTCTCCTCCCCCTGGCCGTTCCTCACTGATCATGTCCTCGTTTCTATGTGTCTCTATTAATGCACAGGGCCTGAACATACCGGAGAAACGCTCCTCCCTATTGCGTCTCTTGTGGGCCAAGCGTGCATCGGTGGCGTTCATACAGGAGACTCAATTCCGGAAAGATCAAATCCAGAACCTGTCGGATCGTAACTTCTCTGATGTTGCTCATCAAATTCTAAAACAAGAGGGGTATCTATCTCAGGGGTGATTCTAGCCTCTCTGCTGCCCGAGGCGAACTATAGGATGACAACCCCCCCGTCATTCCCCACACATTATAATCCACTACTGTCCCCCCCCCCCCCACTGCTGTCCCCAATAAACATAATGTTTGGTCCCTTGCTGCACAGAGGATGTCAGGAGAGGAGGGGGCTGATCTTATAGGGGAGGTCACAGCAGCACAGAGGAGGTCAGGAGAGGAGGGTGCTAATCCTATAGGAGAGGTCCCAGCAGCACAGAGGAGGTCAGGAGAGGAGGGTGCTGATCTTATAGGAGAGGTCACAGCAGCACCGAGGATGTCAGGAGAGGAGGGTGCTGATCTTATAGGAGAGGTCCCAGCAGCACAGAGGAGGTCAGGAGAGGAGGGTGCTAATCCTATAGGAGAAGTCCCAGCAGCACAGAGGATGTCAGGAGAGGAGGGTGCTGATCTTTTAGGAGATGGTCCCCCTCTTCCCCCCTTATAGATGGACCCCCTCTTCCCCCCCTTATAGATGGTCCCCTCTCCCTTATAGATGGTCCCCCTCTTCCGCCCCTTATAGATGGTCCCCCTCTCCCTTATAGATGGTCCCCCTCTTTCCCCTCCCTTATAGATGGTCCCCCTCTTTCCCCTCCCTTATAGATGGTCCCCCTCTTTCCCCTCCCTTATAGATGGTCCCCCTCTTCCCCCCCTCCCTTATAGATGGTCCCCCTCTCCCCCCCCCTTATAGATGGTCCCCCTCTTCCCCCCCTTATAGATGGTCCCCCTCTTCCCTCTCCCCCCCTATAGATGGTCCCCCTCTTCCCCCCCTTATAGATGGTCCCCTCTCCCTTATAGATGGTCCCCCTCTCCCCCCCCCTTATAGATGGTCCCCCTCTCCCCCCTCCCTTATAGATGGTCCCCCTCTCCCCCCTCCCTTATAGATGGTCCCCCTCTTTCCCCTCCCTTATAGATGGTCCCCCTCTTTCCCCTCCCTTATAGATGGTCCCCCTCTTTCCCCTCCCTTATAGATGGTCCCCCTCTTTCCCCCTCCCTTATAGATGGTCCCCCTCTTACCCCACCCCCTTATAGATGGTCCCCCTCTTCCCTCTCCCCCCCCTTATAGATGGTCCCCCTCTGCCCCCCCTTATAGATGGTCCCCCCCCCCTTATAGATGGTCCCCCTCTCCCCCCCCCCCCTTATGAATGGTCCCCCTCTCCCCTCTCCCTTATAGATGGTCCCCCTCTCCCTTATATATGGTCCCCCCCCTGCTCAGCAGATAAAACAAAAAACAGCACACAACTCACCTGCCATCCGTTCCCTAGTCAAGCCTCTCTGGTCTGGTCCCGGCTGATGTGCGGCTGCCCGGGGTGTCCCGGGTGTTCCATCATCCACCACTACACCCCCATCATCCTCTTGTTCCTTCATCATCACCATACCACTACACCCCCCATCATCCTCTTGTTCCATCATCATCACCATACCACTACACCCCCCATCATCCTCTTGTTCCATCATCACCATACCACTACACACCACCATACCACCTCTCCCCCCCTATAGATGGTCCCCCTCTTCCCCCCCTTATAGATGGTCCCCTCTCCCTTATAGATGGTCCCCCTCTCCCCCCCCTTATAGATGGTCCCCCTCTCCCCCCTCCCTTATAGATGGTCCCCCTCTCCCCCCCCCTTATAGATGGTCCCCCTCTTTCCCCTCCCTTATAGATGATCCCCCTCTTTCCCCCTTATAGATGGTCCCCCTCTTTCCCCCTCCCTTATAGATGGTCCCCTTCCTTTTAGATGGTCCCCCTCTTACCCCACCCCCTTATAGATGGTCCCCCTTTTCCCTCCCCCCCCCCTTATAGATGGTCCCCCTCTGCCCCCCCTTATAGATGGTCCCCCCCCTTATAGATGGTCCCCCTCTCCCCCCCCTTATAGATGGTCCCCCTCTCCCCCCCCCTTATGGATGGTCCCCCTCTCCCCTCTCTCTTATAGATGGTCCCCCTCTCCCTTATATATGGTCCCCCCCCTGCTCTGCAGATAAAACAAAAAACAGCACACAACTCACCTGCCATCCGTTCCCTAGCAAGCCTCTCTGGTCTGGTTCCCGGCTGATGTGCGGCTGCCCGGGGTGTCCCGGGTGTTCCATCATCATACCACTACACCCCCCCATCATCCTCTTGTTCCTTCATCATCATACCACTACACCTCCATCATCCTCTTGTTCCATCATCATCACCATACCACTACACCCCCCATCATCCTCTTGTTCCATCATCACCATACCACTATACCCCCCATCATCCTCTTGTTCCTTCATCATCATCATACCACTACATTCCCATCATCCTCTTGTTCCATCATCATACTACTACACCCCCCATCATCCTCTTGTTCCTTCATCATCATACCACTACATCCTCATCATCCTCTTGTTCCATCATCATCACCATACCACTACACCCCCCATCATCCTCTTGTTCCATCATCCTACCACTACACCCCCCATCATCCTCTTGTTCCTTCATCATACCACTACACCCCCATCATCCTCTTGTTCCTTCATCATACCACTACACCCCCCATCATCCTCTTGTTCCACCACCATACCACTACACCCCCATCATGCCCTTTAAAACTAAAAAATCTTTACTCACCTGAATGGTTCCTCTAGTCTTCTTGTCAAGCGCGATGGCGGGCTTACCGCGGCTGGGGGCGGGGCTTCCAGCGGAGGGGGCGGAGCTTCGCGGGACCTGTTTTTTTTTGCCCTCAAGATGCTCCCAGCCCTGCAAGTCAGCCGGGGGCCGTCCCAGCCTGCCTCTTGTGATCGCAGGCAAAACATTGCTTGCGGTCACAAGAGGGAGTGGGATGGGAGCAGTACAGTGGCAAGGGGGGGGCCTCGCGGGCCCCCCCTTGGTAGCGGCCCGGTCGCTGCGGCGACCACTGCGACCGTGGTAGCTACGCCACTGGCCGCCCCCATGATAACAGCTGGTGGCGCCGCCTGAGGCAGACGACTCAGGTCACCTTATCATTGCGCCACTGATCTATCTTGATTGCCCGCTCTGCCCCGTGGGAACTAGTTGACCAGGTGTCGGACTCAGAAGGCCGGTTCCTCTTTGTAAAAGGCAAAATGGCAGGTACACTGTGCACCTTTAGCATGGTGTACCTTCCTAATTCTGGACAGGTAGACTTTTTAGACCGCTGCTTTGCAGAAGTTGACGATTTCCTAGAGGGAGTGATTGTCCTCGGTGGCGACTTCCACATGGCCCTCGACCCCCTTCTGGACTCTTCCACAGGACGTTCATCTCTCTCTTTCTCCTCTCTTCGACGCATCATAAAACCCTACACTCCCACCAACTGATGGATGTGTGGAGGCTCCTCCACCCACAGGACAGAGACTATACCCTTTTCTCTAACCCACATAATCTTTATTCGCGTCTCGACTACCTTTTTCTCTCACACACCCACCTTGACCTTGTTCCTGCCGCCTCTATCGATCTCATCTCATTCTCTGATCATGCACTGATCTCTTTTTCTCACTCGTTTGCTCCCCTCAACCGCGGACATGGTGCTGGCGCCTCAACGACACCTTGCTTAGGGACCCTGGGGTCCTTGCCGAAATACGGTCGGACCTGACCAACTACTTTGCAACCAATGTTACCACGGATGCCTCCCCTTAGGTTGTCTGGGAAGCTCATAAATGCTTTATCCACGGGACATTCATTAAACTGGCCACGCGCCTCAAAAAAGAACGGTCTGCTAAGATTCTCGCTCTGATCTCTAAAATCGCAACCTTAGACAAGCAGCACAAGAGGACGCTTGCAGTAGCCACTGGGGCGGAGCTGGCAGCCCTTAGGGGTACACTGAGGGATCTTACCTTCGCAAACGCCAAAGCTGCTCTCGCTCGCTGCCGCCGTCACTATTTTGAATTCGGCAACAAGCCAGGCAAGACCTTAGCCCGGGCCTTACGGTCGCAAAGAGCCAATCCTTTATCCCTCATGTCTCCTTCTCTTCCGGTGTTAAACTCTCCCTAACCTCTCTAATGGCTGACGCCTTTCGTTCTTATTATGTGTCTCTATATGGTCTCAACTCGGTGAGCGGCCCACCCAACTCCGGACCCCTCCCCTCCTCCATCTCCGCATATCTGCGTGACTTGGGCCTTCCTTCTCTGCCAGAAGAAAGCATCTCCTCTATTGAGTCACCCATCACGGCCACGGAATGGGAATGGGCGATCAAATCCACCCCTTCGGGTAAAGCCCCTGGACCGGAAAGTCTTTGGCCCCTTCTGAAGGAACATTTCCTATCTGCGTACAATTCTGTCTCCACTGGCTCCCCACTCCCTCCAGACTCTCTACGGGCCCACATTTCGGTAATCCCCAAAGAGGGTAAGGATCCCTCTCACTGTCAAAATTACCGTCCCATTTCCCTCCTAAATTTAGATCTAAAGTTTTTCTCTAAAATCTTGGCAGCCCGCTTGACACCACTTCTCCAGCCCGTTATACACCCGGACCAAGTATGCTTCATGCCTATGAGGGAAGCACGGGATAATACCACCCGAGCCCTCAATCTTATTCACCATGCCCGTTCCTCAGACCTGCCGTCTATGCTCTTATCCACGGACGCAGAGAAGGCCTTTGACCGAGTCAGCTGGCCCTTCCTCTTTGCCACCCTCTAACATATCGGCCTCGGTCCTCATATGTTGGCTTGAATAGGCTTGCTATACTCCCACCCCTCAGCCCAGGTCTCGGTCAACGGCCTTCTCTCCGCCCCGTTCTCTATCTCCAACGGTACGTGGCAGGGTTGCCCCCTGTCCCCTCTCATCTTTGTCTTGACACTGGAACCTTTCCTTAGACATGTCAGGAACAATGTTAATGTCTCTGGGGTGAGTGTGGGGCGAGTGGAGCATAAGGTAGCGGCGTACGCAGACGATCTCCTTTTCTTTCTAACCCGCCCTTCTGTGTCCCTCCCTAACCTTCTTTTGGAACTCTCGCGGTACCAAACCCTCTCCAACTACAAGATAAACCTGCAAAAGTCCGAGGCCCTTAATCTCTCTCTTCCTTCTCCCACAGTGACCGCCCTGGAGTCCGCCTTCCCCTTTCGTTGATCACGCTCTTCCCTAACTTACCGGGGGGTCCAGCTGACACTCTCTGCCTCCGATATCTTCACAACAAACTTCCCTCCCATGCTGAAATGTATTGAACTAGACTTGCTGAGGTGGCACAAAGGCACTTTCTCCTGGTTTGGGCGCTGCTCTATCTTTAAAATGAATATCTTGCCTAGCCTCCTGTACCTCTTCGAGGCCCTACCGATGGCAGTGCCCTTGTCCTACTTGAGGCAACTTTCCACAATCCTTACCAGGTTCATCTGGGCTCATAAGCAACCCCGCCTAGCGAAGGCGGTCCTGTATCGCCCAAAATCGAGAGGTGGTCTGGGGCTCCCTAACCTCTACCACTATTATGTCTCTGCTCACCTTTCGCGAGTGGTAGATTGGCATCGTCACACCCAGACGAAACTGTGGGTAGGCCTCGAAATGGCGTTGTCCCCCCTCTCACTGCAGGCGGCCCCGTAGCTACCGGATGCCTGTCGCCGACTTGCCCAACACCCTACTATTGCTCCGACCCTGAAGATAGGCCAAAAACATCTCTCTTCTGGCTTCCTAGCTCCACGCCCCTCTCCTTTATTTCCATTCTTGGCCAACCCCTCCTTTTCGCCCGGCATTGAAGATCCAGTGTTCCGTACTTGGTCCCATGCAGGTAATTTCTGTGCAGCCTTCTTCCTTTCAGGCTCGAATTGGCTGTCTTTGTCTTCGCTTAATGACCTTGCGGACCCTTCACCTTTGGGATTCTGGCGGGCATTACAGCTACACCACTTCCTTCATTCCCTCCCCAACCCCTCCTGCTTCGCACGGTCACCTACCCAGTTTGAATCCCTCTGTCTAGGCTCCGGCCCTCTCCGCCACACTCTCTCCCTTCTATATGCCATGTTGGGTTCGCCTCCGGAACAGCCCCCGCCACCCTTTCTCAACACTTGGGAAGAGGATCTCAACATTACGTTTTCTGCAGCGCAGGTGGAACGTGTCATCACGTGTACACACTCGACTTCCATTGACTCTCGTCTCCAGGAGGCCGGATACAAACTACTCTCTCGTTGGTATCGAGTGCCTACCCGACTTTTTCCGGAGGTCTCACCGCTTTGCTGGAGGAACTGCGGTGGGGAGGGGTCCCTTCTCCACACCTTTTGGAGCTGCCTTAAAGGGGTTGTCCGGCGAAAAAAAATTATTCACAGAATAACACACATTACAAAGTTATACAACTTTGTAATGTATGTTATGTCTGTGAATGGCCCCCTTCCCCGTGTTTCCCCCCACCCACGCTAGACCCGGAAGTGTGGTGCATTATACTCACCGCATGTCGTGTCGTCCACGGTCTCCGATCGTCAGCAGTGACGTCTTCTTCGGGAGCTTGGCGGATCTTCCCGAGTGCCGGCCGCCCTCTGCAGCGTCATCCGAAGCTCAGCCGCGATTGGCTGAGCATAACTGTGCTCAGCCAATCGCGGCTGAGCGGCTGATGACGCGGCCACGTCATCAGCTGCTCAGCCGCGATTGGCTGAGCACAGTTATGCTCAGCCAATCGCGGCTGAGCTTCGGATGACGCTGCAGAGGGCGGCCGGCACTCGGGAAGATCCGCCAAGCTCCCGAAGAAGACGTCACTGCTGACGATCGGAGACCGTGGTCGGCACGCGACAGGTAATGTATAGCGCACCACACTTCCGGGTACACGGGTGGGGGTGGTGGGACACGGGGAAGGGGGCCATTCACAGACATAACATACATTACAAAGTTGTATAACTTTGTAATGTGTGTTATTCTGTGAATAATTTTTTTTCGCCGGACAACCCCTTTAAGCTGGTCCCTTTTTGGAGGGAAGTATGGCGCATTTCCTCTACTTTCACTGACTATCAGCTTCCTTTCTCACCATCACTCTTCCTCCTGCACGTGTCGGAGATCCCTCTGAAGTCCTACCGCCGCTCTGTACTCCGTCACCTGGTCAATGCCGCCCGTGCCTGTATCCCTGCGCTGTGGCGTCAACCCGATCCCCCGAGTATTTCCATGTGGCTCCGTAAAGTGGAAGATATCAAGCGCATGGAGGACCTCACTGCGCAACTGTGTCACAGCAACTCTCGTTTTTTCCGGACGTGGTTTCACTGGAAGCAATTTACCGAATTGACCGAATTTCAGTCCCTCCTGACTCAGTGAGGAATGGTCCCCTCCACTCCCCTCTCCTCCCCATCTTCCCCTCACTTCTCTCCTGTAGTTTGTTTCCTTTTCTTTGTTCTTTCTTCCCCCCCTTTTTCTCTCTGGTTGTTTGAGCGTTAGCTTACTCCCTAGTTGGTTTGCGTTATGCCTACTCACCCATCGGGAACTGCGGATTGCCTTGGTATTTGTTAGTTTTATTTCTGACTTCTGTTGTACAATGTGTCTATGCAATAAGGATATGTTTGTATGTCAGTGCACTTTGTGAGTGCGGCACCTTGCTGCATGTTTTGTTATAAAAATTGAAAAAGGAATAAAATTGAGAATAAAAAAAAAAACAACTAGGTTATGGTCACATCATCTAACTTTATAACTATACTTCTGGAGAAGAAGGTGAGACCTCCTGGACTCCCAGAGGAACAGACTGAGGAGGGATGAAAATCTGCAGAGTCTTAAGTCTGTATTTGTGTATGGTCTGGGTCTGTTTTACTTCTGTCACTAGGCCTATGCCAAAATCGTATGGTTGGGTCAGGAAACCCGTGGATTTTATGGGTCTTGAGTTCCCACAGTCCTAAGCTTCTAAACAGGATCAAACAAGTAGTGGGACTGTGGTTGAAGCGCTATAATACATTAAACACAAACAAATATGTACAAACTAGGTGGTTATGATTATTTCCAAATGTTAGGGATGAGAGATGGGTCACTACTGTTGCACCCTGCGTATTGCTGGCGTGGGACCCCCTGGTTCAGGCGTCCCCAAACGTCAGGAGGGACTAACCCTATACTTGGGTTGTGGCTGTCTGTCCCGTCACTGATGTCAATGGTCTTGGGTATATTTCGATCAATACATGACGTAAACAATGGCTGGTGTAGAGATAGGTTGTCAATTATTGTTATGAAATCCCTTCTTCCATTTTTCCAACGTGTTTCCCTTGTTCTGTAGTGACAAGTTCCTCAGGGAATAGGAAGAGTATTGGTAAATGTTTGGGATATGCCTTAATTTGGGATCAAAGTCTGATCCAATGGAGGCTGATGTTCACATTCTGATGTCAGTCACATCGGTGTATGTTTTTGTGTGTGTGTGTGGGGGGGGGGGGTAACCGCAATGGAGATATGAGGGGAAGCCTCTAGACACTCCAATGTCCATCAGGTAGCAAATCTGGGAGATGACCCCTAGGATAATAATTAGTCCAAAGTGATGTCCGGTCTCTTTTAGTGTAGAGATAATTTTTCCCTTCCTTGTGGCCTGGTATAGGACCCTTAGATGCTTTATAAGCCCGTTCCAGGATATCAATGTATCACAATGTATCCCTGTACAGAGTGGTGCGCTGCAGGGCATGAACTAAAGCCGGTCTGTAGTCTCACTGGTGCTGAGAGCGATGCTGTCTGATAGTGTTGTCTGTGCTGAGGAAGGCTCGTCCACTTCTGCTACTGAGTGTCAGCTGTTAGTGCAGAGGGCACGTGTATTGAAATCAGATAGGCTTATGCCACCTTAAATGAGGGCAGCATAAACTAGTGACAGAAATGCTAAACAGATCGGTGTATTACTTACATCATTCTCTTCAGCCGTTCTCCTAATATGCAGGAGAATAGGATTCTTGCCACACCTCTCCCCCTGCCCTCCAGCTGCTGATTGACTGTTGACTGCCTATACACAGCATGGATAGATAACTGCCAATCAGCTGCTGGTGGGAGGAGCTTTCTGCTTCTCATGAATATCCAGGACGACTGGGCTCATGCACATAATGGAGAGTACTACTTATTTTCCAGGTTATTCGTGAGGATATTAACGAATCAGCTGCACAGAACAATATAAGTGATACATAATTCGGTTCACCTTCTCTGTCACTAGTTTATGCTACCCTGAGATAGGACACCATAAACCTGCTGACAGAGTCTCTTTAAGTGTCTGGTCTGGGGTCTGTCCAGGGTCTGTATTAAAGTTTCACTGTTGTTTTATAAAAGAAACCTTTGTCATGTCTCTTTGACAAAGTTTTGATCACTCCGGGTTTGAGTAGTGATCCCGAGAACTGTAGTGATCCCGAGAACGAGAGGGGAGAGGACCGTGCGGCAGCAAGGTCCACTACCTGCTCTGTGTCAGTAAAAGAGTCACGCTCCATATACTTGCATTAGTAGCCTCACTCATCACATGACACAGAACCAGGAGAGGACAGTGCTGGCTTGTACTTACAATCGGTCAGGGTCTGAACACTCAGACCCGGCCTGATCAAAACCTTTGATCTGTTCTTTGAGGGATATGCTCTGTGAGCTAAACAGCCTGGACTCCAGACTGATACATTGTACATAGCTAGTCCTGCTCTAAGCTGAGATACAAATGTATCCAGTGTAGACAATGCTCTGTGAGCTAAACGGCCTGGACTCCAGACTGATACATTGTACATAGCTAGTCCTGCTCTAAGCTGAGATACAAATGTATCCAGTGTAGACAATGCTCTGTGAGCTAAACAGCCTGGACTCCAGACTGATACATTGTACATAGCTAGTCCTGCTCTAAGCTGAGATACAAATGTATCCAGTGTAGACAATGCTCTGTGAGCTCTACAGCCTGGTCTCCAGACTGATACACTGTACCAAACTAGCAGAAAGACATGTGCAGCCCATGCAGATGCTTTTAGCTCACAGAGCATATAAAATCCAAAATCTCATTGCAAAAACTTTTTTCCTTTAAGGTACATTATAGAACAAGCGATAGCATCTGGATTAATATGGTAACTTTATGTTTGCGCTGTGTATTATTCTGACATTTTCGGTGTAATCTATGCATACACAGTTGCAGGCAGTTTTTAAAATTCCAAAATGCAAAATTCAACATTTACAGGGATTGTATAATTGCGCTGACATATCCCACTTCATATTCTCTTCTGCTAATGGGATGTAGATAAGAATAGAATTAAACAGAAATCACAGAATTTGCGCCAACTCGTAAATCGCGGCCCGGGGCTAATCAGGCTCCACTTCACATTTAAGGTTTGCATTAGAAAAATATTTTGGATCTCCTCTGGAAACAAGTCAGTCATTGTAGGTCCATCATCCAGGAGTGTGCCAGACTAAACATGGGCGAGAGACATGGATATTGCCAGAAATAAATCATAAAGGATATACATAAGACGTCCCGGCCCATAAGAGCTTACACTCTACAGGAGAGAGGTCACTGCCCATAACAGCTTATACTCTACAGGAGAGATGTCCCTGCCCATAAGAGCTTACACTCTACAGGAGAGAGGAACCTGCCCATAAGAGCTTATACTCTACAGGAGAGATGTCCCTGCCCATAAGAGCTTACACTCTACAGGAGAGAGGGGACCCTGCCCATAAGAGCTTATACTCTACAGGAGAGAGGACCCTGCCCATAAGAGCTTACACCCTACAGGAGAGAGGACCCTGCCCATAAGAGCTTACACCCTACAGGAGAGAGAGGACCCTGCCCATAAGAGCTTACACTCTACAGGAGAGAGGGGACCCTGCCCATAAGAGCTTATACTCTACAGGAGAGAGGTCCCTGCTCATAAGAGCTTACACTCTACCGGAGAGAGGGGACCCTGCCCATAAGAGCTTACACTCTACAGGGGAGAGGTCCCTGCTCATAAGAGCTTACACTCTACAGTAGAGCGGACCCTGCCCATAAAAGCTTATACTCTACAGGAGAGAGGTCCCTGCCCATAAGATCTTACACTCTACAGGAGAGAGGTCCCTGCCCATAAGAGCTTACACTCTACAGGAGAGAGGTCCCTGTCCATAAGAGCTTACACTTTACAGGAAAGAGGTCACTGCCCAAAAGAGCATACACTATACAGGAGACAACATAACTGGTTCTGCACCAATAGGACACAATTGTCCCTGATATATTTCAGGGATGGAGAACCTTCAACCTTCCAGCTTTTACAGTACTACAACTCCCATTATGCATGGACAGCCAAAGCTTTGGCACAGAACGTGTGAATCCCCATAATATATATATATATATTGTAGAAAGGTGAATGGTAAGATACTGGAGGGGGTGTACATCTCACCCAGACTGCTAGCTGGGATGAGATGGTAAACTCCGGGAAAGATGTGGTTCAGCAGAGATATTCTGCTGAGCTGTTGTTTATTATTTCCGGGCCTGGATTTTACTGGAATGGCGGGTAGGTTTGGTAGTGGGACCTGCCATTCCCTCCGCACTCCAGTCCACACCTTGCGCACAGGTGTAAGCAGGTGCTAATCGCTCCAGCTCATAAAAGGTAGCTCAGAGGGCTGAATGTTGCTGAGAGCCTGGAAGCCACTGACCTGTGTCAGATACTACTGCTGTTTGTTCCTGTTTGGTTGAGTCAGGTGAGACCTCTGTTTAGTTAGAGCCCAGCCGGGCAGGTGTTTATTTTGTATCCTGTTTTTGCACAGTGCTGCTACATTTGCTTTTGTCTGAAACTTTATATGCCACAATAAAGCCAAGTTGGACATTTTATGTTAAATTGGCATAAGGACTGCATTATTCTCGCTACCCCCTACTAAAGACCCCCACAATATATATATATATATATATATATATATATATATATATATATATGAGATGTATAAATCCCATTGCAGCAGATACAGCAGTATTATAGCAGCAGCACCTGCAGTATGTGGTGCGGTGTCAGCGCTGGTAGAGGACAAGCCTTGCTTCTATGTGCACAGTTATGCAATGTCGGTGTTTTTCTGTGTAGTATACAGCTGGGACTTCCCTGGTCTCTGTGCTGAGTAATCTCCTGAGCACCGAAGACCTGAGCGATGCTGAATCATCCCCGCAGCCCCCGAGACTCAGCTACCTCTGCAATCCCCGGGGAGGCCAGAAAACAGCTATATCTGTATTGTCATCGCTTTCTGAAATGAGCTTTGTGTTCTCGTGTAATCCAATCGCTCCCACATCAGTAGGGGGTGCTATTTAAAGTGGTATTTCCAGTATAAGATCAGGGTCTAATTACCCGGTATTTAAGGACTCGCTTATCATATATGGTGCAGGACCCCTTCTGTACCATTTGCCTCTACCGTTGCCAACCCGTCCAACCTGTACGTGAACCGCCTGCCCTGATCCGGCTCCTGTTTGACTACCCTACTGCCTTATCCCTGGTATTGCTCCGATTCTCCTGTTGGTGGAGCCGGCCTGCTCATTAGATATCTACTGCTAGATTCTCCAGTGCTTTACACAACGCTGATCCTTTGTTTTCAGGACTAGCCAATACTCACACCGTGACCACACCGCAGCAACCTGTTGTCTTCTAGCAGCAGACAACCTGCTTCTGTATCCTGAGTGTCCTGGAGCAGGATAAATGGTAAAACACCTAGAGAGACTCTGCTCTCTTGTGTGGCCAGCACAGTAGCACAGTGGGTCTAGATCCGCTGCCCGTTACAGGGATACCATGCCTAGTAGAAGCAGGACCCATTCCTGAAAGGTCCTGCCCCTTTGCTACATATGGCAGAGTCTGGTATGGCTGGATTGAGTTTTCTTCTTTCTGGAGGAGACCTCATTTGCATACCTTTTCCCATGGAGCATTGCCTGAAAATGAGTCTCCTTAATGATAAACAGAACGCTGAAAAGAAAGCTATTAGTTGGCAGGAACGTCCTCATTATGAGAAGAAAAAGGTGAGAAAGGTGGGCCCAAGCAGACATGTGACTAGAAGTGGCTTGGCCCCATAGCAAATATTTGATTGGCAGCAGTCCCCCACCCCCAGTAGGCACCCGACTGGTAGATAGCACTCCCTCCAGTAGATAGAATCTGTTAGGCATCTTCCCCAGTATCCTCCTGCTCCATGTTGGGCATCTCCACCAGCCATTAGAACCCCCCTTAGTAGATACTACCCCCATTTTTAGGCATCTCCGTTAGTATTACCCCCCCAGGAGATAATGTCCTCAAGTTCGGCACCTGCATTAGTATCAAACTCCCCCCCTGTACGTAGCGTCCCCCATGGTAGGCATCTCCCCCTGGTAATTCCCCCTCTCCTCGCCATGTAGTATTCCCCCACTGTGTAATGAAAAAGAAAAGCCATACTCACCTGCCTTTAGCTCTGCAGTTTTCTCTTCTGGCTCCTGGTCACCCGTGTACCAGAGCACTGAAGAAGGGAATTCTGCCTGTGGTTGCAAGTGTGTTGGCAGCGTGGGGAACCAATGGCTCCTTGTTCTGTCATTACAGTGCCACATTTACCTGCAAGCACTCTTCAGGAGAGTCTGCAGTTAAGGAGATATTTGCAGCACCCGAGACCCCCACTTGGCCGCCGGGTGCAAGGTGAGGGTGCCCAGTCCGTTACAGTACCGGGCCACCAGCTCCCGGAAGTTACGCCATTGGGGCCAAGGATGTAGAAGAGAAAACAGACATCTAGCTAAGTACAGTACCATACAGAGCCTAGCTTGGTCTTGGCTAGGGCGCCCCCTTTTTGTTGCACCGTTTTACCATAAAGGGAATAGGCAAAGCAATGCAAGGGTTAATGAAATGCCTACGGTCATCTCTGTCCCGGTTTGTCCCATGTTCCTTGCAGCTTTTAGATAGTTCACTCTGTGTAAATTAATCAACTTCTATCTTTCTTCAAACACCGGCTTTCAAAAGTCTGCCATTTCCAGCATTATTACCATGTCTTTGACCTTTGTGAAATATTTAGGACCTCATGCGGGCTGATTGCCGGATGAAAATGTGCGCACGTGAACTGGATAATAAATGAGCCTATTATATGGAACAACACGAGGGGGGCAGAGGCTGTGCTGCTAAATAATCTGATGCCAGCACCGGCCTGGCAGGGTCGTGGCGTCGTACCGAGCTAAAGATGCCCAGAACTGGATGCAGAAGGTCATACATACAGAAGGCTTCTCGAGATTTCAGACCGTGCCTCTCCAGATGTTGCAAAACTACAATACCCAGCATGCCCTGACAGCCTGCGGCTGTCAGGGCATGCTGGGTGTTGTAGTTTTGCGAAAACTGGAGACTCACTGTTCTGCTATATTCTTCAGATACCCATATATTTCTTTTTATAGGGCATGCTGGGTATTAACGGTTTCATCCAGCTGTGGCACAACTACAATTCCCAGCATGCATTTGCACCAATTACAGATAAATAACCACGACACTCTCTTGTTCTTTCAACAGCTGCTAGAGAATGCTGGGAGTTGTAGTTTTCTTATATAGTCCAACCAGGGGCTCTCTGGCCATCAGGGCATGCTGGGAGTTGTAGTTCTGAAACAACTGGAGACTCGCTGGTTTGAAGCTTTTATAGATATAGATACCAAAATAATTTCCACCAGGGCATGCTGGGAGTTGTAGTTTTACTGTTTTTTTTTAGCCAGTGGTTCTGTGGCTGTCAGGGCATGCTGGGATTTGTAGTTCTATGGCAACTGCAGGCTCATTTTTATAGATATAGGAGATTTATCAAACATGGTGTAAAGTGAAACTGGCTCAGTTGCCCCTAGCAACCAATCAGATTCCACCTTTCTTTCCTCACAGACTCTTTGGAAAATGAAAGGTGGAATCTCATTGGTTGCTAGGGGCAACTGAGCTAGTTTCACGCTACACCATGTTTGATAAATCTCCCCAATAGATACCTAAACAATTCTTACCAGAGCCACCTTATATTTTGTCACACCACCTTAAAGGGGAAGTCCGGCAAAATTTTTTATTAAAGGGGTACTCCAGCGGGGGGGCTATTTTGGGATCTGGCCAGGGAGGAGGTGGCTGAGAGAAAAGACATCCACTCACCTCCCTGATTCCAGAGGCGGGTTCCGTATCGCGGCGCGCCGGTCCACCGGCCGCTTCCTGGTGTCTGATGCGGGCTCGAGACGTGACGTCTCAAGTCCGCTCAGCCAGTCAGTGAGAGAGGCGGGATCTGGGCGGGCTTGAGGCGTCACGCGATATGGGACCCGCCGCTGGATCCGGGAAGGTGAGTGGACGTCTTTTCTCTCAGCCACCTCCTCCCTGGCCAGATCCCAAAATAGCCCCCCCGCTGGAGTACCCCTTTAAAGTAATGTATTGCCCCCCAAAATTTATACAAATCACCAATATACACTTATAATGGGAAATCCTTATAAAGTGCTTTTTTCCCTGCACTTACTACTGCATCAAGGCTTCAATTCCTGGATAACATGGTGATGTCACTTCCTGGATAACATGGTGATGTCACTTCCTGGATGTGCGGTGGCTGCTGGAGAGGATGATGGCAGGGGGATGCTCAGTGTCCCTCCAGTGCCCTGTGTCCCTCCGTGTCCCCCTGCCATCATCCTCTCCAGCAGCCACAGTCCACACAGCTCTGGAAGTCGGGTCATGACATCACCATGTTATCCAGGAAGTGACATCATCATGTTATCCAGGAAGTGACATCACCATATTATCCAGGAAGTCACATCATCATGTTATCCAGGAAGTGACATCACCATATTATCCAGGAAGTGACATCACCATGTTATCCAGGAAGTGAAGCCTTGATGCAGTAGTAAGTGCAGGGGAAAAAAGCACTTTATGTGCATTTCCCGTAATAAGTGTATATTGGGGATTTGTATAACTTTTGGGGGGCAATACAATACTTTAATAAAAATGAATTAAATGAATGAAACGTGGGGTGATGAGATCTGGGCAGAGGAACTCGAGTTCTGAACTCATCGCCACCCCACAAAACTGTGATGAATTAAACACTGGTTATAACTAGAGATGAGCGGACTTTTCGGATTTCTGGTTCGTGAGAACCAGGACGATCGGCGTCGGATTCCTGCTGTCTGCTCGCTCTGTGCAGCGGGTGGACACCTCCTAAGGAACGCCTTAAATCTGGGATACAGCCATTGGCATTAGCTGTATCCCAGTTTTCCAGGCATTCCTTAGGAGGTGTCCACCCGCTGCACAGAGCGAGCAGACAGCAGGAATCCGACGCCGATCGTTCTGGTTCTCACGAACCAGAAATCCGAAAAGTCCGCTCATCTCTAGTTATAACCAGTGTTTAATTCATCACAGGTTTGTGGGGTGGCGATGAGGTCAGAACTCAAGTTCCTCTGCCCAAATCTCATCACCCCACGTCTTTATGGACCTTGCTTTGTGTACTGGGAATGGACCGAACCCAAATAGTTCCCAGAAAGCTGTAAGCAAAAATTATCCACAATGTCTAGATATGCTGAAGTATTACAGGGATACTCTAGCAAAATATGTTTCTTCCTAATTAACTGGTTTCAAAAAGTTATACAGATTTGTAAATTACTTCTATTTAAAAAAATATTAAAAATCCAGAGCAGTAGCGAATCCCCATAGAAAGGGCTTACTTTCATGTCCTATATTCTACGGATGGGGAAGCCCTGTTGTGAAATCTTTCCCTGCCCGGCATCATATTGATAAATCATGCCGGGCAGGGAAAGACTCCACTACAGGACTTTCCCTTCCGTAGAATACAGGATGTGGGAATAAGCTAAAAACCCTCTCCTACTCTGGACAGTTCCTGACATGGACAGAGGTGGCAGCAGGGAGCACCATATCAGACTGGAAAGAATACACCACTTCCTGCAGGACATACAGCAGCGGTTAAGTACTGGAAGACTGGATAGTTTTAAACTGAAGTAAATTACAAATCTATATAACTTTCAGACACCAGTTTATTTGAAAGAAAAATAAATCACCAGAGTACTCCTTTAAGATTTCCCTTCACTAGAACTAAGGGGCAAAACCTGGCAAAACAAGCCTACAGCATTATCACTCCTCCATTAAATGTTATGCATTAGGTTTCTACTCCCTGGTAGGTATCCCAGATTCATCCATCAGAAGTGTGATTCATCCAGTGTCCAGAGTCCAGTGACAACATGCTTTACACTACTTCAGCCACTGTCTGGCATTGCGCATTGTGATCCTATGCTTGACCATGGACGCCATTTTGATAAAGATTCTGACAACCAATTCTTGTGTTGACGTCACTTCCGGAGTCAGTATGGATCACTGTAATGAGTGATGCTATAGGGGAGCGCTGGATATAATCCATGACTCTTAACTCAAGGGGTAGGGAACCTTGGCTTTCCCGCTGTTGCAGGACTACAACTCCCATCATGCCTAGACAGCCAAAACTTTAGAGAGAAAAAAAATGAAGTGATGTACAATTGTGAACATTCACTTTAAGGGTAAAACCGACCCTGATTTATTACTTGTTAAAATATATATGTGCTATACAGAAATAGATGAGGAGAGTGAGGGTAATGCAGTGCTCATCATCCCAGGCTATTGATCCCTATTAATATTAATGCATAGTAATGCTACCTGATATACCGTTTCCTCAGCCGGCCAATGGATATTGATGACGCCTCCATTCATACTTATCTGAAAGAAAGAGCTAGAAGCAAAAATGAATTTCCTCCCCAATAATACCAGGCTGGAGATTAACAATCATTGCCATAAATCCTGCAGACTCGGCTTTTACAAGGCAATAAAACGATAAGTGACTGACTCCCTATAGTAATGGTCCATACATCCTCACTGTTCCGTAATACAGACAAACTTTCTTTAAATGACATTTTTGGCTCTGCTATATCTGCAAAGGAACAGTAAATGGTGGAGACTGAATCAGCCCCTAAACCTGCTGTGTGCAGATTTTTCTGTGCACAGAGCAACCTAAGCAGAGATACCAGATACACTGCAGCCCGCTCCTGTACTGCGAATATACGGCCAAAAACACAACTAAGACTTGCTAAGGAAAACTGAAATAGGTAGCCTGTATATAGATGAGTATCTGCAGCCTGTATATAGATCTATATGTGCAGCCTGTATATAGATCCATATCTGCAGCCTGTATATAGATCAGCATCTGCAGCCTATATATAGATCAGGGTGCACAGCCTGCAGCCTGTATATAGAATAGTATCTGCAGCCTGTATATAGATCTGTATCTGCAGCCTGTATATAGATGAGTATCTGCAGCCTGTATGTAGATGAGGATCTGCAGCCTGTATATAGATCAATATCAGCAGCCTGTATATGGATTAGTATCCCCAGCTTGTATATAGATCAGGATACACAGCTAGTATATAGATCAGTATACACAGCCTGAATATAGATCAGTATCTGCAGCCTGTATATAGATCAGTATCTGCAGCCTGTATATAAATCAGTATCTGCAGCCTGTATATAGAGTAGTATCTGCAGTCTGTATATAGATCAGTATCTGTAGCCTGTATATGGATTAGTATCTGCAGCCTGTATATAGATCAGTATCTGCAGCCTGTATATAGAGTAGTATCTGTAGCCTGTATATAGATCAGTAACTGCAGCCTGTATATAGATCAGTATCTGCAGCCTGTATATAGAGTAGTATCTGCAGCCTATATATAGATTAATATCTGCAAACTGTTTATAGATCAGTATCTGCAGCCTGTATATAGATTAATATCTGCAGCCTGTATATAGATCAGTATCTGCAGCCTGTATATAGAGTAGTATCTGCAGCGTGTATATAGAGTATTATCTGCAGCCTGTGTATGGATTAGTATCTGCAGCCTGTATATTTAGATCAGTATCTGCAGCCTGTATGTAGATCTGTATCTGCAGCCTGTATATTTAGATCAGCATCTGCAGCCTGTATATAGATCAGTATCTGCAGCCTGTATATGGATTAGTATCTGCAGCCTGTATATGGATTAGTATCTGCAGCCTGTTTATTTAGATCAGTATCTGCAGCCTGTATATAGAGTAATATCTGCAGCCTGTATATACAGTAGTATCTGCAGCCTGTATATAGAGTAGTATCTGCAGCCTGTATATGGATTAGTATCTGCAGCCTGTATATAGAGTAATATCTGCAGCCTGTATATAGAGTAGTATCTGCAGCCTGTATATGGATTAGTATCTGCAGCCTGTATATAGATCAGTATCTGCAGCCTGTTTATTTAGATCAGTATCTGCAGCCTGTTACATAGATCAGTATCTGCAGCCTGTATATGGATTAGTATCTGAAGCCTGTATATAGATCAGTATCTGCAGCCTGTATGTAGATCTGTATCTGCAGCCTGTATATAGAGTAGTATCTGCAGCCTGTATATGGATTAGTATCTGCAGCCTGTATATGGATTAGTATCTGCAGCCTGTATATAGAGTAGTATCTGCAGCCTGTATATAGAGTAGTATCTGCAGCCTGTATATAGAGTAGTATCTGCAGCGTGTATATGGATTAGTATCTGCAGCCTGTATATAGATCAGTATCTGCAGCTTGTATGTAGAGTAGTATCTGCAGCCTGTATATGGATTAGTATCTGCAGCCTGTATATGGATTAGTATCTGCAGCCTGTATATAGATCAGTATCTGCAGCCTGTTTATTTAGATCAGTATCTGCAGCCTGTATATGGATTAGTATCTGCAGCCTGTATATAGATCAGTATCTGCAGCCTGTATATAGATCAGTATCTGCAGCCTGTATGTAGATCTGTATCTGCAGCCTGTATGTAGATCTGTATCTGCAGCCTGTATATAGAGTAATACTTGCAGCCTGTGTATAGATGAGTATCTGCAGCCTGTGTATAGATGAGTATCTGCAGCCTGTATATAGAGTAATACTTGCAGCCTGTGTATAGATGAGTATCTGCAGCCTGTGTATAGATGAGTATCTGCAGCCTGAATATAGATCAGTATACACAGCCTGTATATAGATCAGTATACACAGCCTGTATATAGATCAGTATCTGCAGCCTGTATATAGATCAGTATCTGCAGCCTGTATGTAGATCTGTATCTGCAGCCTGTATATAGAGTAATACTTGCAGCCTGTGTATAGATGAGTATCTGCAGCCTGTGTATAGATGAGTATCTGCAGCCTGTATATAGAGTAATACTTGCAGCCTGTGTATAGATGAGTATCTGCAGCCTGTGTATAGATGAGTATCTGCAGCCTGTATATAGATGAGTATCTGCAGCCTGTATATAGATGAGTATCTGCAGCCTGTACATAGATCAGTATACACAGCCTGTATATAGATCAGTATCTGCAGCCTGTATATAGATCAGTATCTGCAGCCTGTATATAGAGTATTATCTGCAGCCTGTATATAGATCAGTATCCACTGCCTATATATAGATCAGTATCTGCAGCCTGTATATAGCGTATTATCTGCAGCCTGTATATAGATCAGTATCCACAGCCTGTATATAACCTGTAAATTAGCAAAATTCAGCAGCACAGGTTAATTGGTAATATACACGCCACTGTATACACCACACAGTACAGTATATAGCCTGTATACATGACACTGTACAGTATATAGCCTGTATACATCGCTCTGTACAGTATATAGCCTGTATACATCACAAAGTACACTATATAGCCCTCTTTACATCACACAGTACAGTATATAGCCTGTATACATCACACTGTACAGTATATAGCCTGTATACATCACACAGTACAGTATATAGCCCTGTTTACATCACACTGTACAGTATATATCCCTGTTTACATCACAGTCGAGTATATAGCCTGTATACATCACACAGTACAGTATATAGCCTGTATACATCACACTGTACAGTAAATAGTCTGTATACATCACACAGTACAGTATATAGCCCTGTATACATCACACAGTACAGTATATAGCCTGTATACATCACACAGTACAGTATATAGCCTGTATACATCACAGTACAGTATATAGCCCTGTATACATCACACTATACAGTATATATCCTGCATACAGGTCACTATACTGTATATAACCCTGTAATACATGACATTGTACAGTATATAGCCCTGTTCACATGTATACATGACACTATACAGTATATAGCCTGCCTGTACACATGTATACATGACACTATACAGTATATAGCCTGCCTGTACACATGTATACATGACACTATACAGTATATAGCCCTGTACACATGTATACATGACACTATATAGTATATAGCCCTGTACACATGTATACATGACACTATACAGTATATAGCCCTATACACATGTATACATGACACTCAGGGGCGCCGCAATCATGAGGCGACCTGAGTCGTCTGCCTCAGGCGGCGCCACCAGCTGTCTTCATGGGGGCGGCATTCAGTGGCAGATTATAATATGAGCGGTTCGGGCGGCCGCCCACATTATAATCCGCCACTGATTGTACCATGTACCGGAGATCCCCCGCGCCCGGACAGCATCTGTAATGAGATGCTGGGAGCGGGGGAGACTGTATTCATAAGCGCCGCGCTGTAATGAATCAGCTGCGCGGTGCTGTTACTACAGCGCGGCGCTTATGAATACAGTCTCCCCCGCTCACAGCATCTCATTACAGATGCTGTCCGGGTGCGGGGGGGACTCCGGTAAATGCATTCCACGTCCGTGATCCGTCAGGATCACGGAACGTGGGAATGCAGCCCCCCGGCTGATGTGCGGCTGCCGGAGGTGTCCCGTCCTGTCCCCGGCAGCGCGCGCATCAGAGAGATCCCCGTGCGCCGGAAGTCACAGCCACAGGCGCACGGGGTGCTCTCTGATGCGCGCGCTGCCGGGGACAGGACGGGACACCCCGGGCAGCCGCACATCAGCCGGGACCAGACCAGAGAGGCTCGACGGGGGAACGGAGGGTAGGTGAGTTGTGTGCTGTTTTTTGTTTTATCTGCTGTGCAGGGGGGGGACCATATATAAGGGGGGGGGGGGGGGGAGAGAGGGGGACCATCTATAAGGTAGGGGGGGAAGAGGGGGACGATCTATAAGGTAGGGGGGGGAAGAGGGGGACGATCTATAAGGGGGGACCATCTATAAGGGAGGGGGAGAGGGAAGAGGGGGACCATCTATAGGGGGGGGAAGGGGACCATCTATAAGGGAGGGGGAAAGAGGGGGACCATCTATAAGGGGGGGACCATCTATAAGGGAGGGGGGAAAGAGGGGGACCATCTATAAGGGGGGGACCATCTATAAGGGGGGGGGGAGAGGGGGACCATCTATAAGGGGGGGGGGAGAGGGGGACCATCTATAAGGGGGGGGAAGAGGGGGACCATCTATAAGGGAGGGGGAAAGAGGGGGACCATCTATAAGGGAGGGGGGAGAGGGGGACCATGTATAAGGGGGGGAGGGGGACCATCTATAAGGGAGAGGGGACCATCTATAAGGGAGAGGGGACCATCTATAAGGGGGGGGAAGAGGGGGACCATCTATAAGGGGGGGGGGGAGAGGGGGACCATCTATAAGGGGGGGAGAGGGGGACCATCTATAAGGGGGGGAGAGAGGGAAGAGGGGGACCATCTATAAGGGGGGGGAGAGGGGGAAGAGGGGGACCATCTATAAGGGGGGGGGGAAGAGGGGGACCATCTATAAGGGAGGGGAAAGAGGGGGACCATCTATAAGGGAGGGGGGAGAGGGGGACCATCTATAAGGGAGGGGGGAAAGAGGGGGACCATCTATAAGGTAGGGGGGGGAAGAGGGGGACGATCTATAAGGGGGGACCATCTATAAGGGAGGGGGAGAGGGAAGAGGGGGACCATCTATAGGGGGGGGAAGGGGACCATCTATAGGGGAGGGGGGAAAGAGGGGGACCATCTATAAGGGGGGGGCCATCTATAAGGGAGGGGGAAAGAGGGGGACCATCTATAAGGGGGGGACCATCTATAAGGGAGGGGCGGGAGGGGGACTGTCTATAAGGGGGGGGGAAGAGGGGGACCATCTATAAGGGGGGGAAGAGGGGGACCATCTATAAGGGAGGGGGAAAGAGGGGGACCATCTATAAGGGGGCATCTATAAGGGAGGGGGGAGAGGGGGACCATGTATAAGGGGGGGAGGGGGACCATCTATAAGGGAGAGGGGGACCATCTATAAGGGAGAGGGGACCATCTATAAGGGGGGGAAGAGGGGGACCATCTATAAGGGGGGGGGGGAGAGGGGGACCATCTATAAGGGGGGGAGAGAGGGAAGAGGGGGACCATCTATAAGGGGGGGGAGAGGGGGACCATCTATAAGGGGGGGGAGAGAGGGAAGAGGGGGACCATCTATAAGGGGGGTGGAAGAGGGGGACCATCTATAAGGGAGGGGAAAGAGGGGGACCATCTATAAGGGAGGGGGGAGAGGGGGACCATCTATAAGGGAGGGGGGAGAGGGGGACCATCTATAAGGGGGGGGGGGAGAGGGGGACCATCTATAAGGGGGGGGGACCATCTATAAGGGGGGGAAGAGGGGGACCATCTATAAGGGGGGAAGAGGGGGACCATCTCCTAAAAGATCAGCACCCTCCTCTCCTGACATCCTCTGTGCTGCTGGGACCTCTCCTATAGGATTAGCACCCTCATCTCCTGACATCCTCTGTGCTGCTGGGACCTCTCCTATAGGATTAGCCCCCTCCTCTCCTGACATCCTCTGTGCTGCTGGGACCTCTCCTATATGATTAGCCCCCTCCTCTCCTGACATCCTCTGTGCTGCTGGGACCTCTCCTATAAAGTCAGCCCCCTCCTCTCCTGACATCCTTTGTGCAGAAAGGGACCAAGCATTATGTTTATTGGGGACAGCAGTGGGGGGGGGGGGGGGGGCAGTAGTGGATTATAATGTGGGCGGATTGACGGAGGGGGGGGGGGGGGTCATTCTATAGTTCACCTCGGGCAGCAGAGAGGCTAGAATCACCCCTGATGACACTATACAGTATATAACTCTGTACACATGTATCCATGACACTATACAGTATATAGCCTGCCTGTACACATGTATACATGACACTATACAGTATATAGCCCTGTACACATGTATACATGACACTATACAGTATATAACTCTGTACACATGTATACATGACACTATACAGTATATAGCCTGCCTGTATACATGACACTATACAGTATATAGCCCTGTACACATGTATACATGACACTATACAGTATATAACTCTGTAACACATGACACTATATAGTATATAGCCCTGTACACATGTATACATGAGACTGTACAGTATATATCCCTGTACACATGTATACATGACACTATATAGTATATAGCCCTGTACACATGTATAAATGACACTGTACAGTATATATCCCTGTAATACATGACACTGTACAGTATATAGCCCTGTACACATGTATACATGACACTATACAGTATACAGCCCTGTACACATGTATACATGACACTATATAGTATATAGCCCTGTACACATGTATAAATGACACTGTACAGTATATATCCCTGTAATACATGACACTATACAGTATAAAGCCCTGTAATACAGGACACTATATAGTTTATAGCCCTGCACACATGTATACATGACACTATACAGTATATAACTCTGTACACATGTATACATGACACTATACAGTATATAGCCTGCCTGTACACATGTATACATGACACTATACAGTATATAGCCCTGTACACATGTATACATGACACTATACAGTATATAACTCTGTACACATGTATACATGACACTATACAGTATATAGCCCTGTACACATGTATACATGACACTATACAGTATATAGCCCTGTAATACAGGACACTATATAGTATATAGCCCTGTACACATGTATACATGACACGGTACAGTATATAACTCTGTACACATGTATACATGACACTATACAGTATATAGCCCTGTAATTCAGGACACTATATAGTATATAGCCCTGTACACATGTATACATGGCACTGTACAGTATATAGCCCTGTAATACAGGACACTATATAGTATATAGCCCTGTACACATGTATACATGACACTATACAGTATATAACTCTGTACACATGTATACATGACACTATACAGTATATAGCCTGCCTGTACACATGTATACATGACACTATACAGTATATAGCCCTGTACACATGTATACATGACACTATACAGTATATAACTCTGTACACATGTATACATGACACTATACAGTATATAACTCTGTACACATGTATACATGACACTATACAGTATATAGCCCTGTACACATGTATACATGACACTATACAGTATATAGCCCTGTAATACAGGACACTATATAGTATATAGCCCTGTACACATGTATACATGACACGGTACAGTATATAACTCTGTACACATGTATACATGACACTATACAGTATATAGCCCTGTAATTCAGGACACTATATAGTATATAGCCCTGTACACATGTATACATGGCACTGTACAGTATATAGCCCTGTAATACAGGACACTATATAGTATATAGCCCTGTACACATGTATACATGACACTATACAGTATATAACTCTGTACACATGTATACATGACACTATACAGTATATAGCCTGCCTGTACACATGTATACATGACACTATACAGTATATAGCCCTGTACACATGTATACATGACACTATACAGTATATAACTCTGTACACATGTATACATGACACTATACAGTATATAACTCTGTACACATGTATACATGACACTATACAGTATATAGCCCTGTACACATGTATACATGACACTATACAGTATATAGCCCTGTAATACAGGACACTATATAGTATATAGCCCTGTACACATGTATACATGACACGGTACAGTATATAACTCTGTACACATGTATACATGACACTATACAGTATATAGCCCTGTAATACAGGACACTATATAGTATATAGCCCTGCACACATGTATACATGACACTATACAGTATATAACTCTGTACACATGTATACATGACACTATACAGTATATAGCCTGCCTGTACACATGTATACATGACACTATATAGTATATAGCCCTGTACACATGTATACATGGCACTGTACAGTATATAGCCCTGTAATACAGGACACTATATAGTATATAGCCCTGTACACATGTATACATGACACTATACAGTATATAGCCCTGTAATACAGGACACTATATAGTATATAGCCCTGTACACATGTATACATGACACTATACAGTATATAGCCCTGTACACATGTATACATGACACTATACAGTATATAACTCTGTACACATGTATACATGACACTATACAGTATATAACTCTGTACACATGTATACATGACACTATACAGTATATAGCCCTGTACACATGTATACATGACACTATACAGTATATAGCCCTGTAATACAGGACACTATATAGTATATAGCCCTGTACACATGTATACATGACACGGTACAGTATATAACTCTGTACACATGTATACATGACGCTATACAGTATATAGCCCTGTACACATGTATACATGACACTATACAGTATATAACTCTGTACACATGTATACATGACACTATACAGTATATAGCCCTGTACACATGTATACATGACACTATACAGTATATAGCCCTGTAATACAGGACACTATATAGTATATAGCCCTGTACACATGTATACATGACACGGTACAGTATATAACTCTGTACACATGTATACATGACGCTATACAGTATATAACTCTGTACACATGTATACATGACACTATACAGTATATAGCCTGCCTGTACACATGTATACATGACACTATACAGTATATAACTCTGTACACATGTATACACGACACTATACACTATATAGCCCTGTACACATGTATACATGACACTGTACAGTATATAGCCCTGTACACATGTATACATGACACTATACAGTATATAGCCTGCCTGTACACATGTATACATGACACTATACAGTATATAGCCCTGTACACATGTATACATGACACTATACATACAGTATATAACTGTACATATGTATACATGACACTATACAGTATATAGCCCTGTACACATGTATACATGACACTATACAGTATATAGCCCTGTAATACAGGACACTATATAGTATATAGCCCTGTACACATGTATACATGACACTATACAGTATATAGCCTGCCTGTACACATGTATACATGACACTATACAGTATATAGCCCTGTACACATGTATACATGACACTGTACAGTATATAACTGTACACATGTATACATGACACTATACAGTATATAGCCTGCCTGTACACATGTATACATGACACTATACAGTATATAGCCCTGTAATACAGGTCACTATATAGTATATAGCCTTGTACACATGTATACATGACACTATACAGTATATAACTCTGTACACATGTATACATGACAGTATACAGTATATAACTCTGTACACATGTATACATGACACTATACAGTATATAGCCCTGCAATACAGGACACTATATAGTATATAGCCCTGTACACATGTATACATGACACGGTACAGTATATAACTCTGTACACATGTATACATGACGCTATACAGTATATAGCCCTGTACACATGTATACATGACACTATACAGTATATAACTCTGTACACATGTATACACGACACTATACACTATATAGCCCTGTACACATGTATACATGACACTGTACAGTATATAGCCCTGTACACATGTATACATGACACTATACAGTATATAGCCTGCCTGTACACATGTATACATGACACTATACAGTATATAGCCCTGTACACATGTATACATGACACTATACAGTATATAACTGTACACATGTATACATGACACTATACAGTATATAGCCCTGTACACATGTATACATGACACTATACAGTATATAGCCCTGTAATACAGGACACTATATAGTATATAGCCCTGTACACATGTATACATGACACTATACAGTATATAGCCTGCCTGTACACATGTATACATGACACTATACAGTATATAGCCCTGTACACATGTATACATGACACTATACAGTATATAGCCCTGTAATACAGGACACTATATAGTATATAGCCCTGTACACATGTATACATGACACTATACAGTATATAGCCTGCCTGTACACATGTATACATGACACTATACAGTATATAGCCCTGTACACATGTATACATGACACTATACAGTATATAGCCTGCCTGTACACATGTATACATGACACTATACAGTATATAGCCCTGTAATACAGGTCACTATATAGTATATAGCCTTGTACACATGTATACATGACACTATACAGTATATAACTCTGTACACATGTATACATGACAGTATACAGTATATAACTCTGTACACATGTATACATGACACTATACAGTATATAACCCTGTACACATGTATACATGACACTATACAGTATATAGCCCTGTACACATGTATACATGACACTATACAGTATATAACTGTACACATGTATACATGACACTATACAGTATATAGCCCTGTACACATGTATACATGACACTATATAGTATATAGCCCTGTAATACAGGACACTATATAGTATATAGCCCTGTACACATGTATACATGACACTATACAGTATATAGCCTGCCTGTACACATGTATACATGACACTATACAGTATATAGCCCTGTACACATGTATACATGACACTATACAGTATATAGCCTGCCTGTACACATGTATACATGACACTATACAGTATATAGCCCTGTAATACAGGTCACTATATAGTATATAGCCTTGTACACATGTATACATGACACTATACAGTATATAACTCTGTACACATGTATACATGACAGTATACAGTATATAACTCTGTACACATGTATACATGACACTATACAGTATATAACCCTGTACACATGTATACATGACACTATACAGTATATAGCCCTGTACACATGTATACATGACAGTATACAGTATATAACTCTGTACACATGTATACATGACACTATACAGTATATAACCCTGTACACATGTATACATGACACTATACAGTATATAGCCTGCCTGTACACATGTATACATGACACTATACAGTATATAGCCCTGTACACATGTATACATGACACTATACAGTATATAGCCTGCCTGTACACATGTACACATGACACTATACAGTATATAACTCTGTACACATGTATACATGACAGTATACAGTATATAACTCTGTACACATGTATACATGACACTATACAGTATATAACCCTATATACTCTCGGCGGGTCTGATAAGTTCTCAGGTTCACCTCACAGTGTGGGCGGGGAGCGGCGCGGTAGGGCGGCCTCTGATTGGCTGAGCCGGCTGTCAGCTGTGCGCCTGTGTAGAGAGCGGTGCGGGCGGGGACGGAGCGGGCACACACAGCTGATCTGCTGCTGCTGCAGGTAGGTGACAGACTGAGCTCCGGGGGATTGCAGTGTTATTGTGCAAGGTGAGCAGGAGGAGCTGCTGGTGGTGCCCGGCTCCTGCCCCACACTCACCTGGGCACACTAAGCAGGAGGTGCAGGACATGGCGAGCAGCGGTCAGTGGTGTGACAGCAGGGGGGCTCTGCCTGCTAGCTGCACTGTACTGGGGGGGCATGGGGGAGAAGGACTGCAGAAGGTACACATAGAGGGGGCTGCATTGTGGTGGGAGGGATTGCTCTATATAATGCTATATATATTATATACACATTGTATGGATATGGACTCCTAGATCTGTGCATGACTCCTCCTTTATTGGGGTGAAAAGTTTGGATGGGGGGGGGGGGGTCAGGTATATAGTATTCTCAGGTATATAGTATCCTCGGGTATATAGTATCTTCTGTTCTGTATCCGGCTATGGAAGAGTAGAGAGAGGGTACAGATGGCACCTGCTGCCCTATGTGCCATGTTATACCTATCGGTGCCCCAGTATACTGGAAGCTGCGATGGGTATATACTGTTATACTGTATAACGGTATTGATCGATCTATCATGTGTATACGTCTGGACTAATCATAAAGTTACAATGCAGCGAGTAGCCATAATTTGGGTTTCTTCATCGCCTCTTCTGCATTCCATACATTGTTTAGCAAAAACAGAACCACAGAATGCTTTGGTTTTGTCACATTCTATCAAACCTCACGGTACATTGCCATGATTGTGGAGTGATGTGACTGCGCTGTGTGAATACCCCCCCACACCTGTTTTTGCTACAGTCAGTTACATGGAATCTTCCTCAGGGGAATGCAGTAGTGTGGATGGAGCCCATGGACATCGTTCCGGGTCTAATCCTTTACATCATTTACAGTCTTAGGCTATGGCTACACATGGGTATTTTTAGCCAGAAGAAGGAGTATAAGGGGGCAAATCTTTCTGTAGTTTTCTCTGTAGGTTGCACATCTGGTTTTGCTAAAAGAAATTAATGAAAATACTATATATGGACCCAGCCCTAACTTTGCTTATGTAGGCCATGGGTGACGGTTCCAGACTGGATGCAATCTTCCTCCGATCCATTTATCCATAACAAAACTACAATTCCTATTATGCCTGGACGGCCAAATGGCTGGGAATTGTCTTTTTGCAACAGCTGTAGTGCCGCAGCTTTCCCAGCAGATCCTATATGGTGTGAGGTGATGACCCCATATCCCTGTGATGGCCCCTGTGGTAGCAGCATCCTGTAAGGTGTGAGGACCCCATATCCCTGTGATGTCTCCTGTGGTATCAGCAGCATCCTGTAAGGTGTGAGGTGAGGACCCCATATCCCTGTGATGGCCCCTGTGGTAACAGCATCCTGTAAGGTGTGAGGACCCCATATCCCTGTGATGTCCCCTGTGGTATCAGCATCCTGTAAGGTGTGAGGACCCCATATCCCTGTGATGTCTCCTGTGGTATCAGCAGCATCCTGTAAGGTGTGAGGTGAGGACCCCATATCCCTGTGATGTCTCCTGTGGTATCAGCATCCTGTAAGGTGTAAGGACCCCATATCCCTGTGATGTCTTCTGTGGTAGCAGCAGATCCTGTAAGGCATGATGTGCGGACCCCATATTTCTGTGATGTATAATATGTATATATTACATGTAGTAGCCAGCCCTCCGCTGTAGTCTCATATCGTAGCCAGGCCTCCCCTGTAGTCTTATATAGTAGCCAGCCCTTCCCAATAGTCTTATATAGCTGCCAGCCCTTCCCAATAGTCTTATATAGCTGCCAGCCCTCCCCCTGTAGTCTGATATAGTAGCCACCCCTCCCTCCCTCCTGGCGGTTGCACTTCTCATGCAGGTGGCGCTGTGGAGATACGGCCACCCACTTATCTTCTCTTGGAATTATGGGGGGCTGTATCCAGGACTACGGTGGGTTCGGGGAGAGCCTTTTCTGTGGCCCCAAGGGCCACGAGAGGCGCTGGGAACAGGACGTGTGCGATGACGTCACTGTGCTACCTACATCGGGGCACGGCTCAAGTACTCCAAGGCCACAGGCTACTGCCTGTGGCCTACAACATTATAATATGGGCAGTCTGAGTGGCTGTCCAGACCACCCATATCCCTGTGATGTCCCCTGTGGTATCAGTGGATCCTGTAAGGTGTGAGGAGCGGACCTCATATCCCTGTGATGTCCCCTGTGGTATCAGCAGCAGATCTTGTAAGGTGTGAGGACCCCATATCCCTGTGATGTCTCCTGTGGTATCAGCAGCATCCTGTAAGGTGTGAGGACCCCATATCCCTGTGATGTCTCCTGTGGTATCAGCAGCATCCTGTAAGGTGTGAGGACCCCATATCCCTGTGATTTCTCCTGTGGTATCAGCAGCATCCTGTAAGGTGTGAGGAGCGGACCCCATATCCCTGTGATGTCTCCTGTGGTATCAGCAGCATCCTGTAAGGTGTGAGGAGCGGACCCCATATCCCTGTGATGTCTCCTGTAGTATCAGCATCCTGTAAGGTGTGAGGACCCCATATCCCTGTGATGTCTCCTGTGGTATCAGCATCCTGTAAGGTGTGAGGAGCGGACCCCATATCCCTGTGATGTCTCCTGTGGTATCAGCATCCTGTAAGGTGTGAGGAGCGGACCCCATATCCCTGTGATGTCTCCTGTAGTATCAGCATCCTGTAAGGTGTGAGGACCTCATATCCCTGTGATGTCCCCTGTGGTATCAGCAGCAGATCTTGTAAGGTGTGAGGACCCCATATCCCTGTGATGTCTCCTGTAGTATCAGCATCCTGTAAGGTGTGAGGACCCCATATCCCTGTGATGTCTCCTGTAGTATCAGCATCCTGTAAGGTGTGAGGACCCCATATCCCTGTGATGTCTCCTGTAGTATCAGCAGCAGATCCTATAAGGTGTGAGGACCCCATATCCCTGTGATGTCTCCTGTGGTATCAGCAGCAGCAGATCCTGTAAGGTGTGAGCTGTATAGCTTATAGAGGTTACCCCTGTATACACCCAGGTCTGTGTCTGCAGTGCACAATGTCCTACGTGAATTGGGAGAGAACTAGTGCAAGGGAAGAAGGAATCGGTTGCCTATAGCAATCAGTCAGGTGCTATGGCCCTATAGAATATAACATCTGGAACCCCGTTGGTTGCTATGGGCAACTACTCCATATTTCCGTTGCACTAGTTTTAATAACTTTCCCCCATTACTCATGTGCAACCTAATTCAGCATCTGGCATGATGATCGGGGAGGCTGCCTATAGAAGAGTGTGTATATATAATCTTTGAATCCATAGTTATGAATGTATAGCTCAGCTCCACCTGTGGTGTTCTGCAGCAGATGAGGTGTGTATGATGAGGTTCTGCAGCAGATGAGGTATGTATGATGAGGTTCTGCAGCAGCTGAGGTGCATATTATAAGGTTTTGTAGCAGATGAAGTATGAATTATGAGGTTCTGCAGTAGCTGAGGTGTATATCATAAGGTTCTGTCAATATGCAAAAAAAAGAGCCTGTGGAGCTTCATTTTAGAGTCTGGAAACACAGGACTAGCCAGATATCCCTCCAGGAAGGACCCAGCCAAGGCAGTGGCTCCTGTGAGGAAACCACCATATTGAGTGGCCCTATAAGTCAATGTAATGACAAGGGAAAAACCAAGGCCAGGTATCCATCCACATACAGCTGTTTTGGTGTGTTGCCCTTCATCAGTGTGGAGCAGGATTCTGGCTAGGTGGGAGCAATGCCTAGTAGAGCCATAAGAGAAACAGATCACTCATCTCAGGGAGACCAGCCAAACGATAACCCTGCTGGTTAAAGCGCTCAATGCAGTGAAATCCTTGGAAATCCTCCCTGGGAAACATGAATATGCAAAAGAAAGAGCCTGTGGAGCCTCATTTAAAGGGGTAGTGCGGCGCTCAGCAATTATTCACAGAATAACACACATTACAAAGTTATACAACTTTGTAATGTATGTTATGTCTGTGAATCGCCCCCTTCCCGTGTCCCCCCACCCCCGAACGTGTACCCAAGAAGTGTGGTGCACTATACATACCTGATCAGTGTCGACCGACCCCGTCCACCATCTTCTTCAAATACATCATCTTCGGGAGGTCGGCCTACCCGCTTCTGCCGGCCCCCCTCTGCCGCGTCATAACTGTGCTCAGCCGCGATTGCCTGAGCACAGTTATGCTCAGCCACTGGCGGCTGAGCAGCTGATGACGCTGCAGAGGGGGGGACGGCTGCAGCGAGTCGGCCGGCCTTCCAAAGATTGCATCGACAGAATACGGGGGTCGACACGCTTCAGGTATGTATATCGCACCACACTTCCGGGTACACGTGCGGGGGTGGGGGGACACGGGAAGGGGGTGATTCACAGACATAACATACATTACAAAGTTGTATAACTTTGTAATGTGTGTTATTCTGTGATTAATTGCTGAGCGCCACACTACCCCTTTAAGAGTCTCGAAACACATGATTTATAGTGCTTTGACACAGAGAGATTGATTTGACAGATTTTGGAAGCCAAAGCCAGAAATAGATTTGAAAAGAGGCTAAATATCAGTATTTCTATTATGACCTGTTCTCTGTTTATAGTCTGTTCCTGGCTTTAGCTTAAAAAATCTGTCAGATAAATCTGTCTGTGTAAATGCACCATAAGGTTGTGCAGCAGCTGAGGTGTGTATTGTGAGGTTGTGCAGCAGCTGAGGTGTGTATTGTGAGGTTGTGCAGCAGCTGAGGTGTGTATTGTGAGGTTGTGCAGCAGCTGAGGTGTGTATTACGATGGCTGATACAGAAAAAGGTTTATATATTTTTACAGACATGGCAATAGAAAATTCCACTAATGTATATTACAGTGCGGTTTTCCTTCCATTCCTGTACGCCTTTGTGACACTATTTATTGCAGGTGGGAAGGTGAATGCACCAGATTATATACTTATTTCCCTGTGGAGAACATGGTGGATATTTCTGGAATCTGTTCTCCCTGATATAATGTGCCTGGTATTTATAGTGAATAGGAGATTGGTTGCGTGACGCTGCATGTATAGGGAATCTACAGTGTCCCTGGAGGGACATCTCTCCAATGGTGGTAATTATGGTTGGTGTTGCCTTGTGTGCCGTTTCCATACAGGAGCAATATGCAACCTGCCTTTCCTGCTGTTGTGCAACTACAACTCCCAGCATGCCCTGGCATCCCTATACCATAAATGCAGAGGATAGACAAATGTTCTGTGATATTTATAGAAAATCCATACCTCTCCCCCCGCATGTGTATAGACTAGAATTACAGCATTAAAGGGAAATTCGCAATTTCATGAAATTAGCCTTTTAGACTATTAGTTTACCGCCATTGTTTGGAAACCATGGAGTGGTAAGACTGACGTTGTTGCTTAGCAACAGGGGCTGCAGTATGTTGGTGACACCACTAGATACCTATGTACCTGTAGAGAGTGGTGGGTGTCACTGCAGAAGGTCTGATGCCTATTGTACATGTAGTGTAGATGTCATGCATATGCACCAACATCTAACATTAGAGGAAAAATTATTATAGTGCAGCACTGTGCACAATAATAATTTTTCTAAATTTAGTTTTAGTTCCAATTCAGCTTGTAAGTAGCTGTAGGAAGTGGCCATTGTCTTTACTTCTGGAGCGTCCCTGAGTCGCCGTAGCATCTGTAGTCTGCATGAGATCCAGCTCAGCTTCTATGTGGGTATGGGTAAAATGCTAGGGGCTGGGTAGATCATGAGCTTGAATAACAAATCAGAAGGCACAGGTAAGAAGCTTAAAGTGGGTTACCCAGGACTTAAAAAAAACAGAGTTTTTTTTCTTGCAAAATCAGCGCCACCCCTGTCTTTAGGTTGTACATTGTATTACAATTCAACTCTATTCACTGCATCCAAACTGAGGACAAGAGTGTTGCTGTTTCTAGAAGAGAGTAGCCATGTTGTGTTTTTTTTGTTTTTTTTTTAAAGCCTGAATAACCCCTTTAAATGGGTAATACTGCCTCGGCTTGTTATCTCCTATCCATAGGATTGGGGCTAACAAGCTGATCACTGGCGGTCCAAGACGCAAGAAATGGACTGTTTATAGGCTGTAGGTAGAAGGTCAAGGAGCTAAAAGGTCAGGTGGAGATGTTGAGTGGATAATAATGTAAGAAGCTTGAGGACGAGTTGCTGGTCAGTACTTTGGGCTTCAGGATAACATTAGCTGTTGTCATTAGAGGTGAGTGCAACTTGATCCTTCAGCATTTGAATACCGATGGCAGAAGAAGTTGGATACAGCCCTAAAGAGTCCTAGAAAACATGGATACAACCTATAGCTTATGGATATATAGATGTTTTCCAGGACTCTGTTGGGCTGCATCCAACTTCAGCCACGGGTCGTCAATTGCCAAACGATGGGATTCGAGGATGCTCAAGTTGCACTCATCTCTTGTTGTCATAAAGGTAAGTAGCCTGGTGATGAGGATGAAGGGCTAGAAGGAGTCGTCATTGCGTAGGTCAAGAAGGTGGAAGATGAAGTGGAGTTGAGTAGGTAAGGAAAGTGAAAAGCTTCAGAAGATGGTGCCAGGTCAGCTTGTTGAGCCCAGGGTGATTTAGATGCTAAATCGGAGATGTAGGTACCCTGCATAGAATTTGCTGGGGAGGTCAAGTGGAGAAGGAGTCTCGTAGATCATGAAGGCAGTACATTGCAGGAGAGTTCGCTGGGTCGGCCTGGTGAGTAGGAAAACCAGGATGGCATTGTATACCAATACAGGAATGTTATTGGTTTTGTAGATAGGCCCAGGCAGGATAGTAGGCGGCTAGATCATGAGAAGTCTTTGTCAGACTGGCCCACCAGAAGACCGGAGGATCCTGCGGTGGGCCCCAGCTTTAGAACATGCACTAACACTGACTGACATGTCTTTTTTTCACTGGTTCTTCATTGGTGGGCCCCCAGGATCATTTCCTCTGCTGGGCCCCAGATACCCCAGTCCAACAACTTGTTCACAGCTGCTGCCAGTGATGTCTAGCAGAGGATTAAAGGAATACTATCTGCCCGCACCCTTCCTCTTTGTGCAGTTCTCCATATCATCCACAAGCTTAGATGCTGCACATTTGATATCTGTGTTCTTGTGCTCTAAAATTGCTTAATTTAATCCCAGGACCTTGTCACCTAGGCGGGGCTTCATGACAGTTGGGCAAAGAGATAGGGTCCAACTGTTGTGAAGCTCCGCCCAGTTAACACTTTTAACCAGTGAAATGAAAATAGCATAAAGGGGGTTTCAGTATCACTTTAAAGGGATATACCTGTCCTGGGGTAAAAGTAAATATGCTGCCCGGTGTGGAGGGAGACAAATAAAACATACTTACCTCCCCCTGATCCCCCACTATTCTCGTTAATCTCTTTCCGGTCCCCCAGTCCTCTCCCTTCTGCCTGTTTTCGGAACAAGCGGGGGCAGGACTGGTCAAGATGGGACACCATTGTGGCCAGTGATTGGCTGAGCCGACATTGGGGGACTGGACAGAGGAAAACAGGAGCTGTGGGGGAGCGGGGATAAGTAAGTATGTTATTTGTCCACATTCCCCCATATTCATGTATGTTTAGCTGAATCTGTGTGGAGTTGTTTAGCTGAATCTGTATGGAGTTGTTAGAACGAGGAGAGAGATCTGCTTCTAGACACATCCTGGTGGAGTGGTGACTTATCTCTAGGAAAACAAGAAGGATCAGCAATGAAATTCAGTATGCCTGATCCTTCTCTTTCCCGGCATTCTATCGGGGAGGGAGTTCCCAGTATTAGGCAGTGGTCCGGGTTCACGTTCCTCTAATGTATATGTCTTTCCACCCCTCTCCATCTATGGCAGGATGGGACCCGGTTATCTTGTTATCTGACACGCTTCTGTTAATGCACAAGTCATAAAATAACCCCTGAATTGCTGTCTTAGCTGCTGTGGGCTGGAGGTTATTGATTCCCTGTCCCTGGTGGGGCAGGCCCTGGTGGTAAATCTCCGATATCAATAAGCATCAGAGGTGTCTATTATTAGAGGTTTTAGCCATATCCGAATTGTAATAAGAAGCCATATAGCTGCTAGGCCAGACAAGTGGTGTCCATATATCATCCGGAAGACGAGGAGCGTGCTTACCCGGCATTCCCCATGCCTGGGGGGATAATAGCCCTCAGCGTCTCTCTGGTCATTAGCCGTATTGCCGTTGCCACCCCGGCAGACGGTGAGCTGGCGAGGTGAGCCGGCCGGTGAGGCTTTCAGGCGGCGTCTCGCTCGGGTGTCAGGTTTATCTGGGTAGTGACTGTTTCTTTGCTAACAAAACACGGCTTAGACACCTAATACCTCCAGGAATTCATACAGCGGCGCTCTGGTATTTTAATAAGGTTAAGACTTTTTCGTTAAAATGAGACCCTATTTATCACGGCGCGGTCACTGCACAGTGTGAATATGGATTATTCCCCCGGATTAGGCAGATCATATGGGGCGCCAATCTACTGGAATGGAAAAACCAGGGCCAGTATTATTTCATTTCAGCCATTTTATTTCCTAAATGTGTAAATGTAACTAAAATTGTGTTCACACCTACCTTCTGGGTTCTGCCCTCTAAACCCCAACGGTGCTTGATGGACCCCATTCACTTATATGACTTATATTAGGGCCTGTCTGGTTCCGCCATGGTGTCTATTGTTTTATAGGAGGAATAGCACTGCATGCTGCCTCTATGCTTCCCCCACATACATGATGGAGCTGCCAGCAGGGGTCCCAGTGGTTACAAATCCTGCAGTCAAACATTTATCCCCTATCATGTGGACACTCCCTTTAATCATTCTGTAATGGTCCCTGCCGTGTGGCTCTCTAGCAGTTGCTGGACTACAATTCCCAGCATGCTAAGTCAGCCAGTGGCCAAAGATTTAAGTTTACAGGTGTGAGGGAAAGAAAGGATGCATTCACACCATGATAGTGCCTTCCAAGACACAAATACATCAGCACCCTATCTAAACCACTGGCACAGCCCCCATTTACTTACTAGTGCCTGCATTCATTTCCAGCATTTAAAGGGGTACTCCAGAGGGGGGAAAATATTCTCAAATCAACTGGTGTCGAAAAGTTATACGGATTTGTAAATTACTTCTATTTGAAGATCTCAAGTCTTCCAGTACTTATGTACTGCTGTATGTCCTGCAGGAAGTGGTGTATTCTTTACAGTCTGACACAGGTCTCTCTGTTGCCACCTCTGTCCATGTCAGGAACTGTCCAGAGCAGTAGCAAATCCCCATAGAAAAACTGTACTGCTCTGGACAGTTCCTGACATGGACAGATGTGGAAGCAGAGATCACAGAATCAGGCTGGAAATAATACACTTATTCCCACAGGACATACAGCAGCTGATAAGTATTGGAAGACTTGAAATTTTTCAATAGAAGTCATTTACAAATCTGTATAACTTTTTGCCACCAGTTGACTTGATTTTGTTTCTCCAGAGTACCCCTTTTCACTCAGACTTCATTGGGGGAGACTTGTCAAACATGGCCTAAAACAGAACTGGCTCAGTTGCCCCTAGCAATTAAAGGGGTACTCCGGCGGGGGGGGGGGGCTTTTTTCTGATCTGGCCGGAGAGGAGGTGGCTAAGGGCAACGACGTCCACTTACCATCCCAGTACCAGCGGCAGGTGCCCTATTCGCGGTGCTCCGATCCTCCGTCACTGACTGGCTGAGCGGACTTGAAACGTCACGTCTCGAGCCGACGTCAGAGACCAGGAAGCGGTCGCGCAGCAGGGACCGGAGCACCGCGATACGGCACCCGCCGCTGGTACCGGGAAGGTAAGTGGACGTCTGACCTCTTCTCCGGCCAGATCGGAAAAAAGCCCCCCCCCCCCCCCCCCCCCCCCCGGAGTACCCCTTTAATCAGATTCCACCTTTCATTTTCCAAACAGTCTGTGAGGAATGAAAGGTGGAATCTGATTGGTTGCTAGGGGCAACTGAGCCAGTTTCACTTTACACCATGTTTGATAAATCATGGGCCTATGATAACATGGGCCTGCGATGGTCTGCGATGCGTGAAGCCTCTTGTCATCAGGGAAGTCACTTCATTGTGTTTATTCTGCCTTCCAGGGATGAGGGAAGAGCCGTACTTTGCTGGGATGAGGGACCCCAGTTATTTTGCCTTTGTGGTCGGAGGTGGAGAGTTCCTGTTGCTCTATCCCATACACAGGAGCAAGGACTTATCTGGATATCTGACCGAAGAAGACTTTCAAGGCATCACCGACTTTAACGACCTTCCCAATTCTCTGTTTGCGTGCAACGTCCACCAATCCGTGTTCGAGGATGGAGCCAGCAAGGTAGGACGTTGGGTCCGGATCATCTGGGCCTGCATCATCTACTGTGGTATTCCCGCTTCCCTTTAGGTTGCATGCTCTGGATCTAGGAACATTAAAATGTAGAAAATTTGGGTGGATGAAGGCACTGCAACCGGATGATATCCTTAAAGTGTCACTGTTGTTTCTTTTCTTTTTTTCTTTTTTTTTTTGCAGAAATCAATAGTCCAGGCGATTTTAAGAAACTTTGTAATTGGGTTTATTAGGCAAATATGCCATTATCTGCATTCAAAAAGACTTTCCCCAGGTCCCCCCCTCCCTCCTCTCTCTCATTCACTGCTCATTATCAGGAAATCTTGACTCTTTTACATCAGTCAGGCCCTGTCTGTGCTATGGAGAAGGGAGGAGGGAGATTAGTCGGCAGCAGAGAACAAAGGATTACACAGCAGGAACTATGTGAAAGCTGCTATTCAGAGGTCAGAGATGTCAGTGCTGACCTTAGAGTAGATAGCCTGGTGATGTAGCTGTAAATTAACTCTTTGTTGTCCTGTTTTGGTGCCTCATCTCCCTCCACCCCACGCCTCCCCTCTCCATAGAGAACCATAAAGACAGGGTAGAGAGCTTCAAACTGCTTTTTCATGATAAAAATGCATTTTTCGGCTAATAAACCCAATTACAAAGTTTCTTAAAATCGCCTGTACTATTGATTTCTGCAAAACAAATTTAAATGACAGTGACACTTTAAAACATTATATTGCACGAAAAAACGGACTTTGAAATTGTAATTTTCTTCTGGTAAGGTATCTTTTAAGGATCTCATGTGACTTCAGCACCTTCATCCCATTCAAGTTTTCTCCATCTTCATGTTCCTGTTTATTACAGTGATTGAAGCCAACTGTCCAGGATCATGGGCAGCGGTATCGGATCCCTTTTGGCAATGGGTTATTGAGCCATAGTGGGTTTCCTTTTGCTCTTACCCTTTGGGTTCTGTACAGGTGGGCTGCGTTTTTATGCTTTGGATTTAGGCTGTCATCCCCATAGCTGGTAAACTTTTCTGGATTTGTTGCGGTAACCCTTAAGAGTGGGGACAAAGTGATGTGCTATACACACTCTCGCTGCCTAACAATACCTTATGGCTCACAGCTATTTCTCTACTATAAGAGGGGCAGGACCAGAGCTGGTCTGGTTGTCGGTAGTGTGCACCTTGGATTGCCTTGGCAGTACTGCACGTTTCCTGGTTTGAACAAGCTCACACTCTATTTGATGGGTGCATGATGTACAGTACAGCACTATAGGTGGCATGTGATGGAGAAGGGGGTTACTGCAGCACTGGCTTTGTGGTGCTATGTGAGCTATAGGAAAGGAGGATAGGGTGGGTACAGAGTCGCTTTAAAGCAAGAAGGACTTTCTGTAGAACACCAGACCTGGTCCAACTTGTAAGCTGCTGATAAGCTACACAAGGGATAGTTGTCCAGAATGTTATTGTTATTCACAGACAGGAGGGAAGCTTGATTTACCTGTCAGGCACAGTGTGGACTCTCTAGAGGAGACAGAGAGGCTCGCAGATTGCAAGTACACCACCTAGACTCTTTGCACCCCCACTTCCTGTGTTCCCTTTGTTTATGTCTTTGTTAGAGATGAGCAAACAGAGTTCGGGTTCGAGTCGATCCGAACCCGAACGTTCGGCATTTGATTAGCGGTGGCTGCTGAACTTGGATAAAGCTCTAAGGTTGTCTGGAAAACATGGATACAGCCAATGACTATATCCATGATTTCCACATAGCCTTAGGGCTTTATCCAACTTCAGCAGCCACCGCTAATCAAATGCCGAAAGTTCGGGTTCGGATCGACTCGAGAATGCTCAAGGTTCGCTCGTCTCTAGTCTTTGTTACTAGAGGTGGTCAGAGCCTAGCAACAGACCATGAACTGCACATTTAATAAAAGGGTAAATCGCTGATCATGGGTTATTTCCACCACAGAAGTGAGATGAGACGTGGTCGCTGAAGATATGTACTGAGTTGGTCTAACAGAAAAAAAAAGGCTTTCCCTCTGTTAAGTCGTCCTGGAAAGTATAGTCGTGCAGTAGCCGAAGACCACTTGTATAGCTCTGTTTTTAATCCCCCCCCGACACACACATTTAGCTAAAACAGTGAGCTATGTATAGTGCTGCATTCTACCCTGCAGTGCACCAGTGACCGCTGTGGACGTTCATTGATCAGAGTGGGTGCCTGTCGGGTTAGGTTGGACAGTTCTACTCCTACATGGTTAGCTGTCAGTCGCTGATTAGGACCGCCCACTGGACTTCTAAGCAGAAGTTGAGATTTAAAAATTACAAGTCCTACAAAATCTTTTCCCCATAAAACTGTATATCAGTTTGCTCAGCACCTCCTGCTCTACAACATACTGCTCACAGAGCTGACTGACTTTTAACGTGATGGGTTCCCTTTAAATAAATAAGAACACACACCTTAGAAGGGCTGGACTTGCTTGCACCCTAAATATTATAACCAAACCTAACGAAGGTTCTGCCCTCCAGGATCAGATATAAGTAGAGATCAGCTTGTGGCATTTGATTACCAGTGGCTGAAGAAGTTGGAATTGGCCCTAGGGATTTCTGGGAAAACATTGATACAGTCATAGGTCATAGGTTGTATCCATGTTGTCCAGGCAGCCTTAGGGCTGCATCCAACTTCTTCTGCCACCGGCAGGGGCGTAAATAGAAATGGCTGGGCCTCATAGCAAGCTTTTGATCAGGCCCCCTCCTGACTAACCACTAAGCCATCAAGTGTAGTCAGGGGGGCATATTTGCAGAACCCGGGAGGCTCGCTCAGCCTTTGGGTGCTACAAATGATGACGCCACAAGGAGCCCAGTGTATTGCAGGAGTGGGCCACTGGGCCCCCTGATGCGGTGGGCCCTGTTGCAGCTGCTATGGCTGCTACAGTTGTAGTTACACCCCTGGCCACCGGTATTTAAATACCACATGCTCTGGTTCAGATGGACCCCAGCATGCAGGAGGTTCCCTCATCTCTAGATATATAGACAGATGGACCTACTTAGTAAATGGTGCTAAGCTAGACAGCTCCTTGTGGGACATGACTGTAGGATTAGCACTGACTAAAATAACATCTCTATTGGCACTGCCTCAGATATATAGACGTTCTGCCTCATTTTTGGTCACAGGAACTTCATGTAGGTAACGTCCGAATATTGGTGAACACCCACAAAGTGCTAACTGCGGGTCATAGCCTTGTCCGAAAGGGGTAAACTGGAAAAATCTTTGTCTATTAAAGGGGTATTCCCCCCCCCCCCCAAATTATTTTTGCATTAATACGTTGCCCACCCGTAGTTTTCCATCTTACCAATATAAAGTTATAACGGATTCTGCACAGTTTTGCTGTTATCTAGGTACATCCTAGATTGACTATGCCCCCTCACTCGTGTCGGTGCTTACCGCCGGCAACCTTCACCCCCCGTCACCAGCGGCTCACTCACGCCGCTTACCCGCGGCTTCTCCCGTCACCTGCGGCGGCGCTTAACGGCAACCGCCCTCCGGCCCCCCACCCACCCGCTGGTATAATTTGTGGCACCGGCGCGCTAACCCCCCCCCCCCCCCCACGTTATGGTTGTGCACAGACCTGGTCACTCACGGCACCCCTGTCATCAGCGGCTCACTCGCGCGGCACTCCCGTGGGTCATTCACGGCGGTGTATATAGGCGGCACCCCATACCCATGTTCCTTCCCCCCTGTGAGGGCCGCGGGTGACAGAGGTGCCGCGAGTGACCGGGTCTGTGCACAATCATAAGGGGTGGGAGTGTGCTGGTGTCATCTGCGGCTCACCTGCGCTCATCCACCGCCCACCCGCGCATACCAGCGGCTGCACCCGGAACTTGCCCGGCCCGTGGCAAGCGCCCCCAGCAATCCCCCCAGCCAACTCCCCCCTCATTCCATGGAAACTCACCCGCAGCGGCGGCACCCCCCTCATCCGGAACTCGCCCGGCCCGCAGCAAGCACCCCCAGCATCATGATGAAGGGGGTAGTAGTAGGATGATGAAGGGGTTGTAGTATGAGGATGGAGGGGCAGGAGAATGAAGGGGGTAGTAGTATGATGATTGAGGGGCAGGAGAATGAAGGGGATAGTAGTATGATGATGGAGGGGCAGGAGAATGAAGGGGGTAGTAATATGATGATGGAGGGGCAGGAGGGTGAAAGGGGTAGTAGTATGATGATATGGGGTGCAGCTGCATCATATGGGCACAAAATACCAGTATATACAGTCAGTCAGCAGAGTGCTATATCTGGGCCACAGTCTGCTCTGAGTGGGGTTTGTAATATACTGGGGACCTTATACTGGGGTGTGTAATGCTCCTTTTGTGTTGTTCTGACTATAAAATTCTAACTGGAAAATTTTAAATGAGAGAAAAAAATGCTGACAAGCCACACCCATGATGGGCCACACCCCACTGAGGCCACACCCACAATAATCCACACCCTTTGTTTTCAACGCTAAAGTGTCCCTGGAAAAAATTTTCAAAAGTTGGCAACTATGATATATACAGTAAATGTGTCAACCAATCAGTCTCGACTGTCTGCTGCTGTCACTTTTGGTCTTCTGGTGGCAGCTTAAACCTGGAGTTTCCTCTTAAAGGGAGCCTACCATTCCTTTCATGCTGCCTTTTTCATGTACCATAGAGGGGCGATCCCCTGCAGCTTTTACCAATTATGAATAATAGATCTTTTCCTGTTTGGGTGTATAGGGAGATATCAATCAGTCATTGCCGGTGGGGCGGAGAAAAGCCGTTTTTTCTATCCCTCCCCTTTCCACAGATCCGTATATGTGAATGTACAGTAACAACTCCTAGGATGCCCACTGTGAGGCCATGCTGGGGCTTTTAGTTCCACATCTCCACCAGCTGCAGTTCTTTTCTCTCGACTTGCAGCAGAGAATACATGAGTGCTGTTTAGATAATGTACAAGTGGGTCATCCTGCAATTGATTAATGTACAACAGGATTATGTCTCTGGAGGAGCGCTGCCTGTGCTGGGGGGACGGTGACTATTTGTGGCTTTTCTGTACATTTCTCCTGACATGTCAGGCTTTGCCCTCGGTTATGTGCAGGAATCTGAACATAAACAAGTCTTAGTAGGTGCCACATTGTGTTAGTGAGTAAGGGCTGAGGGGAGGAGGGGGCCCGGGCGCAGCTCCCTGCACTGAAAGGTATATCATATACTGTAGTGGCCTCCTGCCCAGGATCCAGAGCCTGTACTCATTACATCCTGGTGCTTATTACAAGTGTTTAACCCCTTTCTGGCCCAATTCTTTCCATCACTGTAGTAACAACACACGTCCAGTTGCCATCCCATTGAAATTTGTGTGTGGGGGGGATCTTGTGATCATTTGGGGGTCCCAGCAGTTGGAGAAGGGTGATTTGTCTTTTGTGTGAGTAGCCATCTCATAGAGCGTAGGGGAGAACCAGCTGATCATGGTGGTCCAGCTGGCAATCGTCAATCATACTATACTCACCTTCTCCAATCCTCCGCATCACTGTGGCAGCCGTGTGAAAGGAGAGCTTTGTCGCACATGCTCAATACATACCATTCATTTTGGGGACAGGTTTGTCCCTGTTCTCAGCATTGATGCTGGACTCGGTGGTCAGACCACTACAATCAACTTTGTTATCCCCTATCCTATAAACATACTATACTCACCTTCTCCAGCCCTCCACATCACTGTGGCAGCCCCATACACAATGAAAGGAGAGCTGGTCGCACATGCTCAGTGCATACCATTCATTTTGGGCACGTTTGTCCCTGTTCTCAGCATTGATGCTGGACTCTGTGGTCAGAACACCACAATTAGCCTGGCTATCCTCTATCCTATGAACATACTATACTCTCCTTCTCCATTCTCCTCTAACCACTGTGGCAGCCCCATAGACAATAAAAAGAGACTTGGTCACACATGCTCAGTGCATATCATTCATTTCATGGACAGTTTTGTACTTGTTCTTAGCATGGATCCTTGACTCAGCAGTCAGACCACCACGATCAGCTTATCCCCCATCCCCTATCCTATAAACCAGTGTTTCCCAACCTTTTCCACCTCGGGGCACCCCTTGGGGAAAAAAAATAGCTCTGGGCACCCCTACTAAATAATGTTATACAAAATAAGAAAACGGTCATACAGTGACTGACAGGTAACGTCTTCTTTGATCTGAGGCGTCACTTTCCCTTTTCCTCTCCGTCCAGTCCAGGCCTCCATGATGATTCCTTCCAGATACGTTTCATCTTTTCAGAACCTGCGAGACAAACAATTTAGGCTCCGCACATTTCTAGCAACTTCCTTCCCCTTCTTCCTCCTGTAGGTTCCCAAAGTAACTGCGCTGTTTGGTGTTATGTGCAGTAAAGCAAGTAGAAATGTGGGATGCCCCCTGTATGTAGAATCCCCTGCTGTGCCCCCTGTATGTAGGATCCCCTGCTGTGCCCCCATGAGCTAATAATGCCCCCAGAGGTGGCCCCCATGAGCTAATAATGCCCCCAGAGGTGGCCCCCATGAGCTAATAATGCCCCCAAAGGTTCCCTCATGAGCTAATAATGCCCCCAGAGCTGGCCCCCATGAGCTAATAATGCCCCCAGAGGTTCCCTCATGAGCTAATAATGCCCCCAGAGGTTCCCTCATGAGCTAATAATGCCCCCAGAGGTTCCCTCATGAGCTAATAATGCCCCCAGAGGTGCCCCGATGAGCTAATAATGCCCCCAGAGGTGCCCCGATGAGCTAATAATGCCCCCAGAGGTGCCCCGATGAGCTAATAATGCCCCCAGAGGTGCCCCGATGAGCTAATAATGCCCCCAGAGGTGCCCCGATGAGCTAATAATGCCCCCAGAGGTGCCCCCATGAGCTAATAATGCCCCCTGAGGTTCCCCCATGAGCTAATAATGCCCCCTGAGGTGCCCCCATGAACTACTCATGCCCCCAGAGGTGCCCCTAAAAAAAAACAAAAAAACATCCTACTCACCTAATCCGCGCTATGTGGCTGCAGGCAGCAGCTTTCCTGCTCTTCTGGCTCAATCTTGTGTCACGTCCCGGCGTCCCATAGGCTGCTGGTATGAAGTGCCGGCAGCCTATGGGAGTGAATATAGGAGCAGGACGCTGACAGGTCCTGCTCCTACATTCTGCTCATTTTTAATGTTCCGCCCACTTATGAAACATGCATAAAGAGACAGTGCACATTTCCCACCGGGATGCCGCGGCACCCCGGTTGGGAAACGCTGCTATAAACAGAATATACTCACCTCCACCTGCTGCACCAACCCAAGTCCTATACAGAATGTGTATATTTAGTATATTTATTAAAATATGTCAGAAGAGTTCAGTATTGACTCTGATCCTGGGTAACAACCAGGATTGTGCCCCCTTGCTCTGCCAGGCTTGATACACAGCCATTCAGGATCCCAGGAAAGCTGGGTATGCAGTTTCCTAGAGCCCGGCCGTGTAGGTAGATGGAGGCTTCCTCCGCACATCATCTCTTTGCTGCAGCAATCTGAGCCGTCACTATTTTTAGGAGGATGAACACTTTTTCTTTGTTGTATTAATAGCGCTTGGCCCGAGGCTGGTGGAAAGTGACCTCAGTGCGGGTAAATGATGTCACCGCTCCCAGGTCTGGAATGTCTGTCCCGGCTGCTCTGTCTACATGTCACCTCTTTCATCTTATCATCCTCCGCTCCCTCTTATTAGGAGGGGGCTCCGCTGGGAGAGCGAAGGGTTATCAGAAATTGTAAGTGGAGAGGGAACGGGGTCTGGCGATTTGGCGAACAACATAGACTTACATTCTCATAGCCCCATCTGTAGCCATGTGCTGCAATACCAGACATGGCCTAAGGACAGGGGTGGTGCTGTTTTTTTAAATGTTTTAAGCCCCATTAGCTTGGTGTTCTCCAACCTGTTCCTCTTCAGTTATGTGTGAAGAACATAACGTTAGATCTATGCAGGTAATGAAGAGTAAAATGGTTAAGTTCACTGACAGCAAGTAGAATCTATGCTTGCTGTCAGTGAACTGAACCACCTTGCTTATATCCAGATTCTAAATAACCTGTGGAGGTACAGATCTAAGTTTATGGTCTTACACATCCCCCCCCCCGCCCCAGAAAAAAAAAAAAAAAATTGGCAGAAAGAATCTTGACATTTCTCCCAATTGATATTAGCTTGATCAGGGAAGGAAGACTGTAAATTATCTTCTCATACAGTTCCTCAATCCAGATTACTAGTCCAGGTGGTTGACACCTAGAGATTATAAAAAAAGAAAATTGGCTATAAGAGTCCCGACGTGTTTCTCCCCATATATTTTAGGTTTATCAGGGGCTGAGCATTTAATCCAATCCTCGGTGAGCGATCACCATCACAAGCACATAGTTGTGAACTCGATCTGTACTGGGAACTCGATCTGTACAGGGATGTTATGTATCCCGGGATATGACAGTAGCATGTTATACAGGAGGTGGCAATCACTGGAAAGCTGTATCCCTTCATACAGTGGGATTGATCCATCAGTTAGAATAAGTGCACGTTTGCCACACACAATTTTATCTGAAACATGACTAAAGATTTTATGGAGCTGGAGATTCTTCGGTTTCTTGTACTTATACACATACAATAGATGTCGACCGGCAGCTTTTCTCCCTGACTCAGCCAAGTGGGTTTTTAGTGGAGAAGAGATCCACGTATTGTGCTCTTTGCGAAAACCTTTCAGTATAATGCGAGTCTATGGAAAAGACTGTATGACAATACTGCCACCTAAGGGTTATAATAAGTCTGTCTCTTTCTTAATACCGATATTTAGTAGAGATTAGTTCCTAGCTACAGTAATAAGGGGGGAGATTTATCAAACATGGTGCCCCTAGCAACCAATCAGATTCCACCTTTCATTCCTCACAGACTCTTTGGAAAATGAAAGGTGGAATCTGATTGGTTGCTAGGGGCAACTGAGCCAGTTTCAATTTACACCATGTTTGATAAATCTCCCCCAAGGACTCTATAGCAGCGATGGGGAGCCTTCGGCCCTTTAGGTGTTACAGAACTACAATACCCATTGTTCTTAGACAGCTAAAGCTTGGCTTTGGCTATCCAGGCATGATGGGAATTGTAGTTTTGCAACAGCTGGAGGGCCGAAGGTTCCAAATCACTGCTGTATAGGAACAGATAGCTGCTAGATTATTGGAAATTCTGGATTATCAAATGTATGGGAAAAATAACAACTTGACTTAAAGAAAAGAACACAGAATACACATAGGATTCTCTTCTCGGCTTTCGGGGTTTTTTTTTTTTTTGCAGATTTGCAGAATTTCTGGATTATCAGAAATCGGGTTAAAGGACTCTGAGGATTAAAAAAAAAAAAAAAAAAAAAAAAAAAAAAAAATATATATATATATATATATATATATATATATATATATATATATATATATATATATATATATTTCCAAGTACAGTAATGACATTACCCTCCTGCTGGATGATCTACTGAAACTGGTGTCAAGACGTAAGGAGGGTCCGAACCTGCCGAGGTTCGGGTTGGCATGAACCCAAACGCTCGGCATCAGATTCCCGATGTCTACCCGCTCCGTGCAGCGGGTGGATACAGCGGGAGGACCGCCTGAAAAAATTGGGATACAGCCTATGGCTATGGCTGTATGCCAGTTTTCCAGGCGGTCCTTCCGCTGTATCCACCCTCTCCACGGAGCGGGCAGACAGCGGGAATCATTGCCGAGATTTCGGGTTCGTACGAACCCAAACCTCGGCAGGTTCTGACCATCCCTAATGAAGAGCAATTTTTACTCACAGGTTGTGGTCTTGTACAGAAGTAGCACAGCTGAGTTTGTCAATTGACATATCCTACAAAGACAGTATTTTCTGTTGTTTCCCAATGCAGTTAAAGGGGTACTCCCAGCAAAAAAGAAAAAAAAAACTTTCAAATTATACAGATTTGTAATTTACTTCTATTAAAAAATCTCCAGTTTTACAGTACTTATTAGCCGCTGTAGGTCCTGCAGAAAGTGGTGTATTCTTTCCAGTCTGCTGCGGTTTCTCCCAATTTAAAGGGGTTATCCAGTGCTACAAAAACATGGCCACTTCACCACGACTCTTGTCTTCAGTTCAGGTGCAGTTGCAATTAAGCTCCATTCACTTCAATGGAACTGAGCAGCAAAACCCCGCCCAAGCTGGAGGCAAGAGTGGTGCTGTCTCTGGCAGAAAGTGGCCATCTTGTTGCACTTGCTCCTTAGTTCAGTGCTGTTCAGACAGCCTTGTTTTTTGTCTCCGGGGTCCTAGTGTCCACCTGTGGTCAGATTCCAGATTAGGGCTATTTTCAGGGACAGTGGAGTTGGGACCAGTGCTCAAGGACAGTATTTTTTCTGTCCATTATCTGTATGTCCTGCAGGAAGTGGTGTATTCTCTCCAGTCTGACACAGTGCTCTCTGCTGCCACATTTGTCCATGTCAGGAACTGTCCAGAGCAGTAGCAAATCTCATAGAAAACCACTCCTGCTCTGGACAGTCCCTGACATGGACAGAAATGGCAGCAGAGATCACTGTGTAAGACTGGAAAGAATATACCACTTCCTGCAGGAGTTCCTCTTTAACCATACACAAATCTGGTCCTCATGACGCACAAACCAACCAGTACTCTAAGCTGTTCAGCTCTGCTACATCTTTAGATTCATAAACTACAAAGTAAATGTGGTTTTTCTTGCCAAGTGTGCAGATATACCTCTCCAGTGTTCTGGGTTCAGGTTTCCATTGACTTTAAATAAGCGGGGTGCGTGTGAGCTGCATCCTGATGCCGGGGCATACGCTTTCACCGGAGTCTCCGAAGAATTAGTGACGTCAGACACTACACATGTGCTGAGAGAGCCAATGAAGCCAAAGTCCTGGCCGTCTCCTTTGAATGTCGCTCCTTATGAGTTGTGACAGTGCCAGCGCTCTTGTCTCCCCATAGACGCTGGAGATTTAAAAATACCTTCTGATGTAGACGGCTACAGAATCGACCGCAAGGTTAAGGTGAGAACCTGTTATATATTGTATAGCTGAGCAGAAGAGATCGTCCGTGTGCCTTTCCAGCATAGCGAGGGTTGTCCTTCATGGTGCTGATTTTACAGTCGTTTGGACAGTATTAGAGTGCTGATCAATAATTATAAGCGAAAACCTTCACAGATTGATGTACACAGTCATGCAAGCCAACGCTGGCTAAAAAGGCAACAATTTTTGCTCCATAGTTCCAACTATTATAAGAAACGCTGTATTATATCTTATCAGACAAAAGTGCTTCTCCTGCTATAAAACATCTTCCCTCTCACCTCCCAACTGCTCTACTGTAATTGACTTGGAAAAATAAACTTGGTGACAACTTTTGTTTGCTGGTTTCGACTCAGGGATCAAATTACACTTAAAGTGCAAATGTTGTTTAACCCTTTCACGACCATGGTTCATTGATTCCTCAATGCCCAGGTCTTTTTTGGACATCAGTTTATGGGATCATAATGATTCCATAAGCTGATGTCCCTATGTCTGCCCCCTCTCCTCTGTCCCCTGCTGCTGTCACAATATTGTAACAGCGGCAGGGGAGAGAGGGAAGGGGGCAGAGCGCACGGTCGCGTGCCCTGCCTTCCCTCCCCCCGCCGGCCTACGTAGCCAGGAAACCGGAAGCCTCAGGCTAGGTTTCCATGGCTACTTTTGGGGCTCTTCGCAGAGCCCCGATGAACACCGGACAGAGACACAGCCAGGACCCGCCGGGGATGACACAGGCGCAGCTTCTGCTCCTGTGTTATCCTTGATCGGAAGTTAACGTCGCTCCAGTATCAGGCATAGTCTGCAGCTACGTTAATTTACTGTGCAGCGGCGGGAGGGTGTGTGTGTGTGTGTGTGTGTGCATATATATTTTTATTTTAAGACTCTCTGTAATAGGTTTTATATAGGTCTCTTTCTGTACTCAAAAAGCTGTTTTTGAGCCACCCCCCTACCTCTTATCTGTGCATTATCAGACAAAGCCATCTTTATTACAGCGAAGCAAAGTGAAGACACGTTTGCTGAGTCTATTATAACCTATGGAGGGGGATGAGTGAGCAGGGAGAGCAGAGAAGCAGCTATACCGTTTGAATCCAGCGTTTTATCTGCCCAGTCTCCAGAGGTCAGAAAGGTCAGTGCTTATTTGGGAGTGAGATAACATTGCAGGATGTTGTGTTTTGCCCTTTCTCCTCTCTGTGCTCACTCTGAAGTGAGGGAGGAGATAGGAAAACAGCTTTTTGAGTACAGAAGGAGATTCTTTCGCTTAATAAAACCTATTACAGAGGTTTTTTTTTAAATCGTTTGATATTTATTGATTTCTGAAAAATGACAGTTACACGTTAAGAAGTCTGTCGCTGTGTTAGTACAGTAGCCCAAAGATTTAAAGGGTTTATCCGGCGTTATTAAAACATGGCCACTTTCTTCCAGAGACAGCACTGCTCTTGTCTCCACTTCAGGTGTGGTCTGCAATTAAGCTCCATTCTTTTAAATGGAACTGAGTTATGCTGCTACGTTTACACTAAACGATTATCGGGCGAATTTTCGCGATAACGATCGAATTCGAACGATAATCTTACGTGTAAACGCGGCGAAAGATCGAAAAATCGTTCATTTTGATCTTTTAACATGTTCATCGCCGATCGCAAAAAATTCGCCGATCGTTCCGTGTAAACGGTCTTCACGCGATAGTCCGGTCGCCCGCCGACCGCCCCCCCCCCGCTCATTCGCAACCCCTTGCATCGGCTCGATCGCCACCCCCGCCCCCCCCCCCCCATCTCCTCCCCCGCCGCCGCTCCGATCGCCACCCCCGCTCCGATCTTTCAGGTAATCTGTGTGTGTAAACGGACCCTTACAAAGCCTGCACCCAAACTGGAGACTAGCAGTGCTATCTCTGGAAGAAAGTAGCCATGTTTTCTAACGCTGGATAACCAGGCATTAACATTCATTATTCTGAGCTCCTGTCTGCAGTATACAGTCTGTGCACGGACCGTATATTGCGGATGTGTGAATGGTGCCTAATTCTGAAGATACATCGGTCTGCATAGGAGCTACATACAGATACAAGATTTTAAAGGGGTACTCTGGACAGGAACTGTCCAAAGCAGGAAAAGTTTTCAATAGGGATTTCCTACTGCTCTGGACAGTTCCTGACATGGACAGAGGTGGCAGCAGAGAGCACTGTGTCTGACTGGAAAGAATACACCACTTCCTGCAGGACATAAAGCAGCTGATAAGTACTTGAAGACTGGAGATTTTTTAATAGAAGTAATCTACAAATCTGTGTAACTTTCTGGTACCAGTTGATTTTTTTTTTTTCCGTCAGAGTACACCTTTAAATCACTCTTTGCTTTACTTTTAATTTTAAATGCATTGACAGTACAAACTTTGGCAGATGTCTTTATTGTTTTCCACCATTTCTGTCTAAATTTGGCTTCTGACCTATTATCTGCCAAAATGTAAAAGGCTTCTGTGCTGTGGGATCCGTACAGCTTGGTTGGGACAGGAAGTAGCTGTCAGCTGGCCAGCAGTGTCGGTCATGTTTGCTGATGTCGGTCATCTGGAGGCTCCTCCCCCTCCTTGTCTTATCCCTCTCACTGTGCTTTATAATGTATGTCTAGATATTACAGGATTTCTCACTGATTATTGTACTCCACACTATTGGCCGGCTCTTGTCCGCACCTTTCTTCCTCCTTGAGGACGTCTATATTGCTCGTAGTGTGATAATAGCTGAGGTTCTTTGTGGTAGAGCGGCGCACACAGCTCTTTGCTGCTGTCTGATGAATCTGCTGGAGGTTGGGGAAGCAATTAACCTTTCCACTGGCGGAGAGGGCCCAGCGCCCCTTTTGTGGGCTTAACAAATGCGAGTAATGTATATGAATGACTGCAGCTGCCACTTGTTCACTACTTATAATGAGCGAGCAGTATATAGAGGAAGCGGGTGGTGTGTGTGGGGGGGGGGGGTTGCTCGCTCCTTCTCATCGCCTTCTGGGCAGCCGGTCATAGTAAGTCATAGGTAATTATTTATAGATGTTAACAAAAATTTGCATATACTTCCCGCACTAACTTGGAATTCCATCTTGTTTTATGCTTTGTCCCCCTCCAGAGCTGTAATCCAAGGTGTGCTGCGTTAGTGTCGGCTCTCAGGAGGCTTCACCTTACATCTCCATGATGCTTTAGTGTACATGATAACATGTATATCCCTGACAGGCGCAGGTAATCCATGGGATCCACTTCACCTGTTAGGCTGGGTTCACACTATGTTTTTGCAATCCCTTTTTGCAATCCCTTTTTGCAATCCGTTTTTTGCAAAAGACGAATGAAAAACGAATGCAAATGTGTGCATCCGTTTTTCCATTGACTTCCATTATAAAAAAAAAAAATATATCAAAACTGATGTTTTGTTTTGTTTTTTTGACAGACACAAAAGGTGGTCGGATACGTTTTTGTGTCTGTCAAAAAAAAAAAGGATCCATTTTGGATGCACACATTTGCATCCGTTTCTCACGTTTTTATTTTTTGTAAAAATCGGATTGCAAAAACAGTGTGAACCCATGAATTTGTCATGTCATTGTATGTTGTACGTACATCATACAATACGTGTATATAGGACAGCAGAATTTGGCATTTTAAGTAATTTTTAACTGCTTGATAAGGCATGAAAAACGAATAGAAAAAAATGGATGCAACTGTGTGCATCCATTTTTCCATTGACTTCCATTATAAAAAAAAAATCCGTTTTTTTTTTTTATAATGGAATAACGGATGCACACAGTTGCCATCGTTTTTCCATTGTTATTTTTTTTTACAAACTGATTGCAAAAACGGATTGCAAAAACGTAGTGTGAACCCAGTTTTACTGTGAAAACCCAAGCAGCCCTATGTTAAACCACATATAATACATACAGTGATATCATAGTGTCAACTGTAAGGCTGTGTACACATGTTGCATTTTTTTCCAAAAAATGTGATTGGCGTTGCCGGGCACCATCACGTGATTGGCATTGCCGGGCACCATCACGTGATCGGCATATCTTCATCGCAGATGTTTTTCTTTTTTTTTAGGATGTTTTTTTCTGTCTATATTATAAAATAATCCTGAGATCTTGCAGTTTTCCTTTTAACCACTGGGGCTAAAACTAAGGGTGGTATTACACGGGCCGATGGGGGTCCGATAATACCTGTAAACGAGCAGCGATCTGGACCTATTACACGGCCCGATAATCGTTAAACAAGGGCTGCAAGGACATAGTTACCGATGTCCTTGCAGCCCTTGCTTAACTATATACATTACCTATCCACGTTCCAGGGCTGCTGCTGCGGTCTTCTTCTCAACGGGTCCCGCATGCTCTAACTTCAGAGCGGCCTGTCAGCTGACAGGCCGCTCAGCCAATCACAGTCCGGGACCGCCACAGCGAGAAGAAGACCGCAGCAGCAGCCCTGGAACGCAGATAGGTAATGTATATCGTCAGTCGCCGGCCACGCACCACTACGTGTAATAGCGTCGGTGCCTGACGAAAATAGGTCCAAACCTATATCAACGATCAGCCGATGATCATTGTCATCGACTGATCGTTGTATTTATTACATGGAGCGATAATTGGCCGAATCGGGCCGATTATCGTTCCGTGTAATAGTACTCTAAGCTGATACTTCCTGTTGTGCCTGTGGTGATAAGAGGAGGCTGCTGTAAAGTTATGTGTACAGCATTGAAGAGACCAGTATATAGAGGAGACAATAGCAGCTTCCTGTGTAATGACCTCTTCAAAGGTCACAGAGCACACTCAGTGATGTTTCACATTCATCTCAATGGACAGGGTCTGTCTATTGTCGTTTGTGTCCATTCGGCTTGCTGTAAAGCATGCCACGAAATGCTGTTAAAGGGGTATTCCACCCAGGAGCTAAAAAAATTAAAATCGTCCCAAACCTGGGTGGTCTTACTCACCAAGTCCCGCTAAATACTCCCGTCTTTTTAGCTGCTGGCTTTGCTGAGTTAAAAGCTAAAGCTAAGTTAAAAGTTAAAAGCTGGTCTGTATAAGAAATGGTGCCGGCTGAGAAACTACATTTCCTAGCATGCTTTGTACCTTAGAGCCAGCTGCCAAGTAACAGTCTTGTGTATCTATAAGTTAGAAATAGAGAGAGAGATGAAACAACTATTTCCTTTCCCCTATACTGCTCAGGAGGCTGTCACTGTTATGTCATTTCCCTACCCGTTGGCTAGGTGCTCACTGATTGGTGTAATTTCAGTGATGAGGTGTTACAGCTTGCTTGGCAACAGACGAAACTGAGATCATGTGACTTCGGTCTCTATAGGGAGGGGGAGGACAGAGAAGTGGAGACAGAGTGGACCTGTAAGCAAGGTTTTTCTGCAGCTTCAGGGTGTTAGTCAGGATGTGCTGCAGACAAACGGACTAATTCACGTAACAGAAACCTACTACAAACCACATAGATTATGGGTGGGGATTGAACAGGGTTAAATCTTTGAGTGGAGTACCCCTTCAAAAACAGCTCAGGCAAGATGGCAGCCGCCATAACAATGTACAAGAAGTAAAATGGTGATATAAAGCGCTAATGAGATAAAATTCTGGAAGGTGCACAGTGACAAACTCTTCTCTGCTCCTCAGTCTGTATACAGATTGCTGAGTCTGTAGCATTACACTGCTGTTTCCTGGCCCGGGCTTTGACGTTTCCCCAGGCAGCGTGCGGCCGCTGCCCTCTTGGTGACTGGCGAGGATGGAGATGACCCTTAGTACATAATCACGTTGCGTTTGCTCGGCTGCACCGCCTGCAGATGAAAGGCTGGAGAGAGTAGATGTGGCTTATGTCGGTGCTGGCGGTGATGTCATCGGGGGGAGAGAGATGGGCTGAGTGTTACTATGCTGCTGTGTGATCAGTGGAGACACATAGGAGGCAGAGAACGGTACGGCTGTGCCAGGCAGGTACTGGTGCATGGTCTGTCTGCTGCCCATTCATCCCACTACAGCGACCCATAACCCCTAGGAGCCATGCCTGTCCGCACTATGGACTTCGATATCACCACGCTGGTGGCATGTGTGCCAGACTTGCCAGAGGTATTCACCAACTACAATGTACAGGTAAGTACAGGACAGTGTACAGATGTAGCAGGGCTGAGTTTGTCATATTGTCCTAGTCTTGTATAGGATTACGGATTACACGTTCCATTATCACAATGAGGGGCTGGACTCTGCTACATCTGATCAGGAAGAGAACAAGTCCATTGTATTTCTGAACTTTCTTTTCAGGTTTAAGGGGAAGGTGAACTACAAGTCCCAGCCTAGTTTTCTGCCTATAGGTTGTCATGTCATGATGAGACCTGTAGTTCACCTCCCCTAGGGCTGTGTATGAGAGATGGCTTGTGATCACTGCTGTAATAGTCTTCTGAGATGAATATAATCCTATATCATGGCTGGTTAGTAGACGTTTCACTGTGCAGATGTAGGGGAGATGAGTTTGTCAGCTGGCAGATACATCAGCGTACAGGTAAGCGTATCTATACAGAGGGGAAGCTATAAGGGACAGCTGGGGGCATGTTCCCTGGATGCTGAGTGCCAGGAGGGGGCACCAACAAGCCGCCCCCCCATCACAGGGGCATTTACGTACAGGACTGGGGCAGAAAATAATGGGATATAAGCAATGATATCTATCTATCTCCTATCTATATGATGGGTTGTATGGGCATCCTCTGGGCATCCTCTGTATAGTGCTGGGTTGTATTTGAGTCCTCTGTATAGTGCTGGGTTGTATTGGAGTCCCCTGTATAGTGCTGGGTTGTATTGGAGTCCTCTGTATAGTGCTGGATTGTATTGGAGTCCCCTGTATAGTGCTGGATTGTATTGGAGTCCTCTGTATAGTGCTGGATTGTATTGGCATCCTCTGTATAATGCCGGGTTGTATTGGAGTCCCCTGTATAGTGCCGGGTTGTATTGGCATCCTCTGTATAATGCCGGGTTGTATTGGAGTCCTCTGTATAGTGCCGGGTTGTATTGGCATCCTCTGTATAATGCCGGGTTGTATTGGAGTCCCCTGTATAGTGCTGGGTTGTATTTGGGTCCCCTGTATAGTGCCGGGTTGTATTGGCATCCTCTGTATAATGCCGGGTTGTATTGGAGTCCTCTGTATAGTGCTGGGTTGTATTGGCATCCTCTGTATAATGCCGGGTTGTATTGGAGTCCTCTGTATAGTGCCGAGTTGTATCGGAGTCCTCTGTATAGTGCCGATATGTACTCTGCATAGTACTGTGTATGTGATGTGTGGCTCCCTGTACTGTAGGTATACAGTGTCTGGTAAATATGATGACACTTTGCTGACACTATATACAGGTTATAGCAGTCCATTTAATTTCCCTGGATAATCTGTAATTTTCCTCCTATTATTTGGTATGACCTTCTGGGGAGGTTTCTGCCTTGGTGTCGCTGTTGTTTCAAAATCTAAACCAGCAGGGGATGTGATATAAAGCAAGTTTGCAATATAAATTAATTCATTTTTTATTTTCTCATGTTCTTATGCTTTATAACAAAGCTATACTTACTTGTATGCAGGTCCAGTCTCCGGAAGGCAGCTTGTTGGTCTTGTGCTGATTAAAAAAAAACAAAAACAGAAGAGAATAAGGGCCCTATTACACCAAACAGTTATGGTGCGTTTACACAGGCAGATTTATCTGACAGATTTTTTAAGCCAAAGCCAGGAACACACTTTAAATAGGGAACGGGTCATAAAGGAAAGACTGAGATTTCTCCTTTTTTCAAATCCATTCCTGGCTTTGGCTTCCAAAATCTGTCAGATAAATCTGCCTGTGTAAACGCACCATTATTGTCCGTACTTGGCTGATTACTGGCCGTTCCGGATGATAATCGTTTGGTGTAATAGCCGCTGTTAAAATGCAACAATCAGCCTACATGTGTGATGTCTGCTGATCATTTTCTTTAAACATAACCTATCAAAACGGCAACAACAGCTACAGATGTCTGGCCGCCATTATCTTCTATGGGCCACCCGGACGATCTAAGGATTGTTTGGACAGCCCCTCCCACAGTTCCCACTCCATGTCTGTGCATGTAATAACACAGACCGCAAGTGGGGAACAGGAGCAAGCAAACATTGACCTGAGAGTTTAGCGCACGCTTGCTCCTTAATATCGGGCCATGTAATACAGCCCTAAGAGCAGGAAGTCCCAGCCAGTACAGAGTGTCACGTCTCAGTGTGTCCATTAGTCAGGTAAGTATAGCTTTGTTATAAAGCATGAGAACTAAAAAAAAAAAAAAAAAATTATGTATATATATGTGCACACATACATATACACTATGGTACCTTGGTTTAAGAGTAACTTGGATTAAGGGTGCCTTCACACACACCAGATCCACAGTGGATTTCATGCTTCAGCGGGCCACCGCACTGATTGGCTGAGCGGGATGAGCAGACGCTGGGAACCCCCAAAGCAAGCCTCAATAAAAAGAACAGATCATTTTTCAAGAAGCTGTGATTGTTGGATCTTTCTGGAATTTATAGCAGATCCACTTCAGGCTGGGGCTTACAGCAGGGGACAGGACTGTGGAGGTAATCTCTTCATAGCTGTAACCCCTCTCTTCCGGTCAGAGAGTGTTGCATATATGTGCCCACATCTGCTCTGCTCATTCCTCCCTGCAGTCTGTCAGCCCTTGTGTTTCCCATCCTCTCCATTCCTGCTATAATGTGCCTGCACTTACACTCAGCTATACACACTGCTGCTATAATGTGCCTGCACTTGCACTCAGCTATACACACTGCTGCTATAATGTGCCTGCACTTGCACTTAGCTATACACACTGCTGCTATAATGTGCCTGCACTTACTCAGCTATACACACTGCTGTATATAAAGCTTCTGTCACTGTCCTCCTGCACAGCTGTGATTCTCACTTCCTGATTGGTCCATGCTGAACACACCCCTCACACAGACTTCGGACAGCAGCCCTGCTTCTCTATTCTAGCCTGTTGTACTACGCTACTATATTATGGGGATCTGCTGTTCTATCCTGTATCTACAAACTGCTGCTGTGTTATCAGGTTTATGCAGTTACTATACATTATACACCACATGCTGATTGCTATACTGTACAGTAACTTATAATCTCTCTCTCTCTCTCTCTCTCTCTCTCTCTCTCTCATTCATATATATATATATATATATATATATAATATATATATACAGTGGTGCCTTGGATAACAAGCATAATTCGTTCCGGGACAGTGCTTGTAATCCAGATCCACTCTTAAACCAAAGCAAGTTTTCCCATAAGAAATCACTGATATGCAGACAATTGGTTCCACGCCCCAAAAATAAATATCTATTATTCTGAATAACATGTCAAACTAATGAAACAAACATTCAGAAACAGCAGAATATGTGATATTATAAGTTACTGGACAGTAATGGAGAGGATGGGAAACACAAGGACTGACAGAGACTGCAGGGGGCATGAAGGAATGAGCAGGACAGATGTGAGCACAGTATAGCAGCGCTCTTTCCAGGGAGAGAGGGGTTACAGCTATGAACAGATTACCTCCACAGTCCTGTCCCCTGATGCAAGCCCCAGCCTGAAGTGGATCTGCTATGATTTGGAAGGTGAGGGAGACTTCCTGGGTCAGAGTACAGTGCTGTAGACCCCGCTATGCAGGCCATGTCCCTCCCCCACTCGCGCAACCACCCAGAACATGGAGCTCTTAAACCAAGTCACAATTTTGAAAAACTGTGAGCTCTTAAACCAAAATGCTCTTAAACCAAGTTACTCTTAAACCAAGGTACCACTGTATATGTGTGTGTATATATATAAGGCTTCTAAACAGAGTCAAACACAGGTGGTGTCATAGAGCTGCTTTGCATATCCTTATCCCTGCGTCGTATAAGTTTCCACATGTCTTTATGATCTCCCCAATGAGAAATGTTATCCCTTTGGCTTCTTTTTTTTTTTATACATTTTCATACAATTTTTAAAAACTCATTTGGTACAGTTATATTTATGGTTAGAATATTCTCCATAGACTGAATAGTATTATAGAAGGCAGGAGTGGCACGTATCTTACATGGTAGCTGGGGGGCACAGGATGATTAGTAGGTACACCACATGTGACACCACCTCTCGCCAGCCCTGGGCACATTCTTCCTTTCTTGGAGGTCTGTGACTGTATGTCTTTTACTGGGGTCTTTGGCTATTACTTTGACTGAAGCTGTTGCTGGTGTTCCTGTGGTGGTTACAATGAATGACTGGAGGTGTCTGTGTGTGTTACCAGGGGTCCTGCAGCTATTATCGGGGCTCTGAGTGTTACATGGGGGGAATTGTCATTGTTACTATTACTATCAATACTGTAGTTATCAGATCTATTGGGGGGTCCTGAGGGTCTATGACTGACTTAGTGTCTGAGACTGTTACAGGGGGTTCTGCAGCTGTTACCAGGGATCTTGAGGCTGCGCCTAGTACTGGGGACTGCAGTGGTCACTATTAGGGGGATACTGTGGCTTTTGCTGTTACTTGGGGGTCTTATGGCTGCTGCTGTTACTGAGGACTGCCATTACTGTCAGGTGTCCAATGGCGCTGCCTGGTTGTTGCTTTACTGGGGATACTGTGGCTGTTGCTGTTATTGGGGTTTTCATAGCTGCTGCTGTTACTGGGGGTCCTAGGATGGCTGCTATTACGAGGTGTCCAATGGCGCTGCCTGGTTGCTGCTTTACTGAGGATACTGCGGTTGTTGCTGTTATTGTGCGGTTAACTGGTCTTGGTGGTCCTGCAGCTATTCCTAGGGATGTTTCAGATAGTGGTCTGGGGTCTTTGAATGTTACTTAGGATCTTACTGCTGTTATTGGATACAGTGGGGCTGACTCGGTTATTGGGAATCTTATGGCTGCAGGTGTAGAGATCCTCTTACTGTTATTGGGTATGCTGCAGCTGTTGCTGTTATTAGGATGCTTTCATACCTGGGAAAAGTGCAGAAAAATAATTATGATAGACACCCCCCCCCCCCCCTTGGATTATGATGTCTTGGCCCATAAATATCCCTTGGTCCATATCCCTGCCCTGAATTTTGCTTTCCAAGTCAAACCCCACATACGACCATTATGAACACATTCAGCTGTGGGAATGATTTGGTTGCTTTTTAGCCTTTGGATATAAATGAGAATCATTCTATTCACTGACAGCAAGCAGAGAGAGAGAGAGAAAAAAAATTACCATAGACCTTTTATTAGAAAGTAAAAAAATAAAGTTTGTTTTCTGAAACTAAAGTTGCATGATGCCGGCAGTTTTCCATAGCCCACTAGGCAGCACAGCGGCCGCTCTGCATTTCTCTAGCCTTGCCGATGGCTTCCATTAAATTATCTGCTCTTATCCCCCCCACCCTTTCCTTTAACCTATTCTACCAGGACATAACTGGGCTTAGGAAGAAAAGTGGAGGCATTGTGTAACTAGATAGTTCTTTTTTTTTTTTTTTTGTGTTTTCCTTCATATTGTGGACAAAATATTTCCCAGAATTCCCTTTAATTGGTGTTGATGCGCGGGCTCCTATAATAGGCGTATAGCGGTTGTATTATAATAGTGATTAGGAGCGCGCTCAGTCAGGCCCTCGGCTGATTAGCTTGCCTTCATGTGGATTACAGATGCTGGGGCTGCAATCACTGACCTGCCGGCAGCCTTATTGCCATTCACAACATCATGTCTGCCCGCTCTTCCTCCTCCTGCTGCTCATCGTCTTCATCATCATCATCACCACACAGTTTGTTTGCTGTGTGATGTGTAATCAGAGATCTGTTCTTCCATATTGTCCTTTTTTTTTGTGTGTGTGTGTCTGTGCCTCATATACAAATGACAGACCTTTGGGCTCGTATATGCACAGATAATGAATACATACATATATACATACATATAGAGACACAAACACATGCTTGCATTGGCACAAATGCATATTCAAACATGCTTGCAGGTATACATAATACGTTACCTAACCACCCACAAACTCGTCCATTCTCTCTCTCTCTCTCTCTCACTCACTCACACACTCACTCTCTCTCACTCTCACTCTCTCTCTCTCACACTCTCTCTCACACTCTCTCTCACACTCTCTCTCTCACACACTCTCTCTCACACACTCTCTCACACTCTCTCTCACACACTCTCTCTCACACACTCTCTCTCACACACTCTCTCTCTCACACTCTCTCTCTCTCACACACTCTCTCTCACACTCTCTCTCTCTCACACTCTCTCTCACACTCTCTCTCACTCTCTCTCTCACTCTCTCACACTCTCTCACACACACTCTCTCTCTCACACTCTCTCTCACACACTCTCTCACACTCTCTCACACTCTCTCTCTCACACACTCTCTCTCACTCTCTCTCTCTCACACTCTCTCTCACACTCTCTCTCTCACACACTCTCTCTCACACACTCTCTCTCTCACACTCTCTCTCTCTCACACACTCTCTCTCACACTCTCTCTCTCTCTCACACTCTCTCTCACACTCTCTCTCACTCTCTCTCTCTCTCTCACACTCTCTCACACACACTCTCTCTCTCACACTCTCTCTCTCACACTCTCTCTCACACACTCTCACACTCTCTCACACTCACACATACTGTATACATGATGTACACACACATTTACATATACATGATCTACATACATATACATGATGTATACATATACATGATGAACACATGCACATATACATGACGTACACATACATATACATGATGTACTCATACACATGCCAGTTCATGTAAATGCAGCACACATGTGCATATATATATATATATATATATATATATATATATATATATATATATATAAGATCCTCGTGCTGACACTAACACAAGCACAATTTTTTTTCAAAAATAATGGTAAAAATGGTAAATTATGTATAGATGGATATAAAAAAAAAAAATCCCAATTGAATACCTCATTAAAGGGGAACTATCCGCATGTTAGACGAATCTTACCTGCTTATAGCCCCCTATTGCGCATGGGGTGCGGAGGAGGTAGGTATAACTTTTACCTTTAACCTCGGGGCCGTTGGTTTGCTATTAGCCACGTAATCCTCGGTCTGGAGCACTGCCCCGCCCCCAGAGTGCTGCTCCATTCATTATCATTAGAAGGAGCAGGCCGTCTCCGTCTCTGGGGGCAGGGCAGTGCTCCTAACTGTGCTCCACACTGATTACCGATTACAGTGATTACACTGTAACAGCACAGGAACGGTGTTGTGTTCTATTTCCCTATCCTATAACCCTTGGGCTATAACCCTAGTCTCTTGTTGTAGCTCTTCTGAAGAGAGTCCTGCACAGGCTCTTACCAGAGGGGATGGAGAAACGAGGGCTATGTCTCCCTGTCAAGAACACCATAGCACCCACATAGTCCTCTATAGTTTGTACAACCCTTGACCTGTAGCCAGTATATGCTCCACTATGAGCCACCCTGTGCACATATCATGCCACCACATAGCGGTACACAGTACTGGTCACAGTGTTGCAGCACTTATTCAGATCTCATTGCTTTGTCTCACCATCTGCAGTTCTTGCACCATAAGTAAGTCAGACATGTGTCTTCATAGGTGACATGTAAATCTGTGGAGCTTCGTTCTTACCGCCATCTATATTGAAGGGAAAATGAGCCGAGCAGCGGACTGTTCCTGAATACCAATCACTGGATCAGGACATTTTACCCAGGTCACGTACATCAAGGTTTCATATGATTGTCATAGAGATGGAGCAGACACTAAATGCCCACCCCAGATAGAAGAGATTACTGCTACATTAGTAGATCATGTAGAATACAGCCGCAGCTGCACAGTATACACTATGTACAGGTGCATGTCCTGAGTGCTCAGTGCGCTTCATTGGTACAAACAATCACCCGAAACTTACAATTATAGGTGGAAAGTTCTGTGGTCAATTTCTCAAGGTATATTTATAGTGAGAAGAGCAACATCTTCCTGATACAAAGCGCCAGTTATATTCTTGTATATAGGAGCAGTATTATAGTAGTTATATTCTTGTATATAGGAGCATTATTATAGTAGTTATATTCTTGTATATAGGAGGCAGTATTATAGTAGTTATATTCTTGTATATAGAAGCAGTATTATAGTAGTTATATTCTTGTATATAGGAGGCAGTATTATAGTAGTTATATTCTTGTATATAGGAGCAGTATTATAGTAGTTATATTCTTGTATATAGGAGCAGTATTATAGTAGTTATATTCTTGTATATAGGAGCAGTATTATAGTAGTTATATTCTTGTATATAGGGGGCAGTATTATAGTAGTTATATTCTTGTACATAGGAGGCAGTATTATAGTAGTTATATTCTTGTACATGGCAGTATAGTAGTGCAAATATATAATCTATGTACTTTATTAGAAAAACAGGATACAGGAGCTCCGACATTGTCGTTCTGTTATCTCTTTGTATTCGGGCTATACTGGGTTACTATCATATGTACAATGCTCCTTTTTGTCCCGATGTTTACATTGTTGAAAATTCTCTTTGAAAAAATTTAATAAAAATACAATTATTTAAAAAAAAAAAAAGGAAAACAGGATACAAGGTGCATTTAGAGCAGAATAACCTGAGCAGATCCTTTTGTTTATCATCTGTAATATGTTTCTTTATAATTGATGTGGTTATTAGTTGTAACTAGAAGTACTGTTAGAGCTCCCCTTCCTGACCCATTAGAGAGGGATAAATGCTACAGGTTATGTTATTAGACGCTATGGTAACTATACATATGATATATAGTTGTATAGAAATAATGTTAGGTTGTTTGTTCTTCACTAAACTTGACTGCCTTGTAGTTTTACACAAGTACCCAAAAAGCATACTCCCCCCCCCCCCCCCCCCCCCCCCCTTTCCCCCTGTGCTGGGCACAAAACACGCCGCCCAGATCTACAGAACGTAAGGTCAGACATATCTAGAATGGATGTGATTGTTTGTTTCCTCGGGGATCAGTAAATATCAGATGCAGGCGCTGGAGAGTTGGTATTTCGTGGTACTACGCCGAGGCATGCCAACACAACAACTTGACATTTTCATTCTCGATGACAACCTATAGTTTTACCTCTACCCTAAATGTTCAAAAGTCTTCGGCTGACATGTCTGTTAGATGGAGCACAGCTGAGACCTAACCTTTCCACCTGGATTATCCTCTGTTTGTAGGAGAGTATTGGTTCATGTCAAGGTGTCATTGTGTGATATAGTCGGTAACCGCTCTATTATGGCTTGTCCTTGGCGCTGGCCCTTCTCTCTTGCATCATACAACTGTCTTCCAATACGAGGTGATAATGTCTAGTATATTGGAAGCCCAGACTGTTGTTCTATATTGGTTTAAGCAGTACAGAATGCTCCTGGAGATCAGTGGTTTTGTTGCTCCCAGTCCATTGTCCAGTGGTTTGTGGGACCAATCCATTGTTACAACTGGTTTAGTGATTCACAGTCCCTGCTGTCCACTGGACCTTGGTGGTCCATGTTATGCAGTGATCTTGTGGCTCAAGCAGTCCCTGTTTTCCAGTGGTTTTGTTGCTCTGTCTCTGTTGTCCAGTGGTTTAAGGTGTTCCTGATGTCCAGTGGTTTTGTGGCTCTCCGTCCATGGTGTCCAGTGGTTTTGTTGCTCTGTCCCTTTTGTCCAGTGGTTTTGTGGCTCAAAGTGTTGCTGGTGTCTAGTGGTTTTGTTGCTTTGGCGGTCTATGCTGTTGAGTGGTTTTGTGGCTCATACAGTCCCCAGTTTCCAGTGGTTTTGTGGCCCGCAGACCCTGGTCTTCAGTGGTCTGTTAGCTCAATCGTTTTCTGGAATTAAGTCACCTGGTGCTCCCGACAGTCTCAGATGACTATTGGCTTTGACAAACAACACTGCTTTTTGTGGCTTCTGGTCTTTATTATTTTTAGTGCTTGGTCTATAAAACCACTGAACCACTGGGACCATAGTACTGTTGGCAAACATATATTAATAGCCCCTAATTTCCAGTGACAGCTCCATATGCCCAGTGGAGGAGAAAGCCAGTCCAATAAGCGCTGTGAGGTGGTGCTCAGGGCTGCTCATGATGTCCTGAAGTTTGACCGTTCCTAACACAAAGCTTTTCTAGTCTTATTCTGTGCTGTTGAAAAGTAATAAGGCACCAAGGAGATATTGCTTTGTATTTTGAAAATATTGGGAATATATTAGTCAGACAGGCCTCTGGGTGCCCGCCATTGCCAGTGTAGAGGTAAGGTATCTCAAGATGTGCAGAACAGAGTCCTTGTACTCACTGAAAGTCCTGTTGACAAGGTAGATTGTGTATGTGTGTTACCAGTCCCCCTCATTCATCTCGGCCCTCTTGGTGCTCTTTAGTTGCCGAGAGGGCTGGACAGTGGTTAGCTGTACTATGAATTATTGACCAAGTTGCCCCTCGTACCCACCATTTTCCGCCACAGTTGTCATGTGTACTTTGAGCCAGCATTAGAATCTTTCTACATTATGCTTTTTCTCTCTCTCTCTATATAGGAGAAATTTGAGGGTCTTTTCCGGGCGTACGATGACTGCGTCACCTTACAACTTTTCAAGAGCTTCCGAAGAGTACGAATAAACTTCAGTAATCCCAAGGCAGCGGCGCGGGCGAGGATAGAGCTACATGAGACACAGTTCAGAGGGAAGAAATTAAAACTTTACTTTGCACAGGTATGTACATTGTATTGCATCTAGTTTTCGAAATTTTTGGAAAATCCTGAAGGTTTTTTTTTCTCTTTCATTTGCACATGTCTGAAAAGTTTCTATAATGTCACCCACAGGTACAAACGACAGAAACAGATGGTGACAAACTCCACCTGGCACCCCCACAGCCTGCTAAACAATTCCTCATCTCCCCTCCTGTATCCCCGCCAGTGGGCTGGAAGCCCATAGATGATGCTACACCGGTCATCAATTACGATCTCCTTTATGCAGTTGCTAAGCTTGGCCCTGGTAAGCACTGAAAGGTTTACTTCTGGGAAACTTACCTGCTGAGATCTAGGATCTGCATGCTAATGCCACAGGAGACATCACAGGGATAGGGGGTCCTCACACCTTATAGGATCTGTTGCTGATACCACAGGAGACATCACAGGGATATGGGGTCCGCACCTCACACCTTACAGGATCTACTGCTACTGATACCACAGGAGACATCACAGGGATATGGGGTCCTCACACCTTATAGGATCTGTTGCTGATACCACAGGAGACATCACAGGGATATGGGGTCCGCACCTCACACCTTACAGGATGCTGATACCACAGGGGACATCACAGGGATATGGGGTCCTCACACCTTACAGGATGCTGATACCACAGGAGACATCACAGGGATTTGGGGTCCTCACACCTTACAGGATCTGCTGCTGATACCACAGGAGACATCACAGGGATATGGGGTCCTCACCTCACACCTTACATGATGCTGATACCACAGGAGACATCACAGGGATATAGGGTCCTCACACCTTACAGGATGCTGATACCACAGGAGACACCACAGGGATATGGGGTCCTCACACCTTACAGGATGCTGATACCACAGGAGACATCACAGGGATATGGGATCCAGTCTTAGAGACTACACAATATTAGGCAGGTGAATGTAATGTGGCTGGTCGGTGCGTATTTTCCTTCTCGTCATCTAGTACTATGGAGAGATGACGCTTGGTACAGTGAGTGCGCTGAGCTGACATTATCACTTATTAATCACAGTCACGGAGCAGGAATCCTGTCAGGTGATGGGACTTCCGAGGTCTGAATGACTTTCACTGCAATAAGCTCAGCAGGCAGGTCCGGATCTCTGTAATCTCTGCAGAATGTTCTAGAACATTTCCATCTAATCTGTCTGCAGATAAACATGACCACAGCCATTTCCACTATTCATACATTTATTGTATATTTATGTATCATATAGACATTATAAGTAATGCTGAGTTTTCATAAAGCACAACCTGTTGTAATTCGCAAAGAACTGCAGGTCATACAGACCAGTGTTGTATATAGGAACGAGTCCATACCGACCACTGCTGTGTATATATAGGAACAAGTCCATACAGACCAGTGCTGTATGTGTATATATAGGAACAAGTCCATACAGACCAGTGCTGTGTGTATATATAGGAACAAGTCTATACAGGCCAGTGCTGTATATATAGCAACAAGTCCATACAGGCCCGTGCTGTATATATAGGAATGAGTCCATACAGGCCCGTGCTGTATATATAGGAATCAGTCTATACAGGCCAGTGCTGTGTGTGTATATATATAAGAACAAGGCCATACAGACTACTGCTGGATAAATAGGAATCAATCCATACAGGCCAGTGCTGTGTGTATATATAGGAATGAGTCCATACAGACCTGTGCTGTGTATATATAGGAACAAGGCCATACAGACTACTGCTGTATATATAGCACCAAATCCATACAGGCCATTGCTGTTTGTGTGTGTATGTATGTATGTGTATGTATATGTGTGTGTGTGTGTGTATATATACACACAAACACACACACAATGTGCAGGCCTGTTAACCCAGTGCACATACAGTACCATGCCTTGAAGCGACACGCTTGGCTCTGACACATCTGTAGAGGAGAACAAAGTAGCAGGCGGTTTCTCCCTGTGGATAATAGATGCTATAGAAACAAAACAAGTGGTTGGGGACAGAATGTGACATTTTAGTGGATTTTATCAGCCGGGAATGAGGGACAAGGAGGCGATTTAGTCTGCGCTGGGGGACGCTCCTCTTTGTGTCTACAGAAGCATTAAGTGGCTTGCTGCATCCATCAGAGAGCCATTGGCTGGTGGGGCTTTGCCGGCAGAGTTGACGTCAGCTTGTGGCTGAGAAGTGAGCTGGATCCTGGAGGGCAGCGGAGCACGGAGGAATCAAATAATTTCCTCTAACAACAGAGCCCAGAGCTGGCCGCTACATAATCTCCTTCAATCACTACAGTATGTTCTTCATTCAGCCTCCCCCCCCCCCCTTTTCTTTGCCATCATCTTCTTTTATTTCTCGAGAGCCTGCAAAGTGCATGCGGCTCCATGCGACAGACTGAGATAACTGGGTGAAGAGTGCATCATTCCAGATGATCCGTAGTGACACCCGCTGCTGCCATGACGCAGTCCTGCTGCTCCCCTGAGGACGCCTTCCCGGCAGTGTAATCTGCCCTGTCAGACAGAGAATGGGGGTTATTTTTGGAAACCACAATTAATCTGTAGTATTGCTGTGACTCATAACAAGACCTATTGATCGGCTCCTGATGTCATGAGTTCTCAGGGGTGCACTGTGACCTCATGCTGCATTGTCAGCTTCATAGTGTGCCGTAACCTGCTGTAAGGGTGCAGGGTTGGGTGTATGCGACTGGGCAGATATGATCAGTGACATGAAGTGTGTGTGTGTGTGTGTATATATGTATATATATATATATATATATATATATATATATATATATATATATATATATATAAAGGTTTATACCATGCTTAAGACTTTTATTTGTATATTTTTGTATGCACTTTATTGTTTTTTTTTTATGTTTATTACTTGATGAATCATCCCCCCAATTTCCCAGCAAATAGTTTAGAGAGTGAAAGGCAGAATGCATTGTTCCTGGATTCTTTTGTCTGACTAGTCCTCGCCACACTCTGTTCCTGACAACACGCTAATCTCCTGCATCTCGTCACAATGGACGCTCTGCTTTCAGTCCTACGTGCTGGAGAGACTGGCTGTGTGATTCAGGGCCGGCCTGCGGGACACAATCCTGTAATTATTTCCATGCTGTAATGCGGAGCTGCACGTACCGTACACCGGGTCCCGCTGGATCATTACAGGTTGTTCCCGATCAGACGGCTGTCGGTATACTCCAATTATTCTAACACTCACTTGTTAGATAATGTGAGATTAGCACGCAAGGTCTTACCAGGTTACAGCACTAATAAGTTATTGATACAAGCTCATACATCCAATAGATAATGCTTCTGCTCCTGTGTTTTATCTGCTTCCGAGAAAGCTGGGTGACAACCGATACACTGGGCATTATAAATTCCATAAGAGTTGTCACTCACCTTTCCTAAATACAGTTGCACCTTGGTTTCAGAGTAACTTGGATTAAAAGTGTTTTGCAAGAGGAGCTCAGTTTTTCAAAATTTGTGACTTGGTTTAAGAGCATTGCTTTGGTTTAAGAGCTTCCTGTACTGGGTAGGAGGGGGATTGGAGGAGGGGCATGGTCTGCATAGCGGGGTCTACAGCACTGTACTCTGACCCAGGAAGTCTCCCTTACCTTCCAAATCATAGCAGATCCACTTAAGGCTGGGGCTTACATCAGGGGACAGGACTGTGGAGGTAATCACTTCATAGCTGTAACCCCTCTCTCCCCGGACAGAGTGCTTCATGTATGTGCCCACATCTACCCTGCTTATTCCTTCATGCTCCCTGCAGTCTGTCAGCCCTTGTGCTTCCCATCCTCTCCATTCCTGCTATAATGTGCCTGCACTCACACTCAGCTATACACACTGCTGCTATAATGTGCCTGCACTCACACTCAGCTATACACACTGCTGCTATAATGTGCCTGCGCTTACTCTCAGCTATACACACTGCTGCTATAATGTGCCTGCACTCTTACTTGGCTATACACACTGCTGCTATAATGTGCCTGCACTTACACTCGGACATACACACTGCTGCTATAATGTGCCTGCACTCACACTTAGCTATACACACTGCTGCTATAATGTGCCTGCACTTACACTCAGCTATACACACTGCTGCTATAATGTGCCTGCACTCACACTCAGCTATAGACACTGCTGCTATAATGTGCCTGCACTTCCACTCAGACATTTAAGCTGCTGTATATAAAGTTTCTGTCACTGTCCTCCTGCACAGCTCTGTAATTCTCACTTCCTGATTGGTCCATGCTGAACACCCCGCCCTTCGCCATTGCTGTCATGTGGCCACACAGACCTCTGACAGCAGCCCTGCTTCTCTATTCTAGCCTGTTGTACTACGCTACTGCATTAGGGGGATCCGCATCTTCATTCTGTATCTACAAACAGCTGATGGTTTTTCAGGTTTATGCAGTTACTATACATTATACTCCACATGCTGATTGCTATACTGTACAGTAACTTATTATATCACATATCCAGCTTTCTAAATGTTTGTTTCATCTGTTTTACATGGTATAAAAAATAAAACATTATTATTTTTGGGGTGTGGAACCAATTGTCTGCATATCAGTAATTTCTTATAGGAAAATTTGCTTTGGTTTAAGAGTGGATTTGGATTACAAGCACGGTCCCGGAAGAAATTATGCTTTTAATCCAAGGCACCACTGTACTTAAATGGAAAATCTTCCTAGATATGGCTGCAGGAAATGTATCACTGCCTAGCAGGGTGACTTACCAAATTCGGAGTCCCCATCAGGAAGTTAAGATTTAAGGAGCTGTTTGTAGAGCTGCATAAGTTATCGCTAGAAGAGTGTTTTTTGTTTGTTTTGTAATTTTTCCTTTTTACTATCTATATTATAAAATTTATTGGGATCAGTTCACAGACACTGCCAAATACAGATCTTTGCTGGCTCAGTGAGGAGCCACCTATTTCTTTGCTTTCCCTTCTTGACCCCCACTATACAGCCCCATAGATGATCTGCTTTTCTTTCTTCTTCTTTCTTTCTTCCCTTTTCCCTCCCCTTTCTCCCTTTGGCTTCGCGCTGATCGCTAGCTCACTCCCTAACCTTCCTGTTGGCAAGTATTATTTATTGTATGGGAGCCGTGGTTTGCTTCAGATGGCCCGTTTTGGTTATGGGCCTACATTTGTACTTTCTGTTTGCCCTTGTATGTGTGCCTTTGCGCCCGCTGGGACGACAGATGTTTTTGTTTTTACTGTAAAAATGGGAAATTTGAATAAAAATTTTGAATTAAAAAAAAAAAACAAAAAACGTTAACCTCATCTTCTGCCCTCTGTGTCCCCACCAAAACCAATCCCCCCTCCCCGCGCTGGCCGCAGCTACCGCAGAACCTTTCTCTGAAGTGACTGCCCACTCAGCCAGTCCTTGACCAAGATGGGACAGTGCCACGGCCAGTGATTGGCTGAGCATACTTTTACTGCAGAGATTGGTTCAGAAGTGTCAGCTGCGGTCAGCGGGATACACAAAGGCAAGGAAGGAGGACCATGGCGCCAATCTAGCGCCAATCTAGCAGATTGGTGCCGGCTTACCCTGCCTATCGAGCCGGCTTAGTTCCCTTCATCTCTATGGGCATATCAGAGTATATGTCAGAACGCCATTTTCTTGGCATAAAGACTGTAGCTATGTAGCTGTATGACACACATATGATAAACATTTCTTTTGCTTTCCTCCATTCAGGTCAGAAGTACGAGCTCCATGCAGGAACAGAGTCCACCCCTAGCGTTGTAGTCCACGTATGTGACAGCGACCTGGAAGAGGAAGAAGACACAAAGACATCACCCAAACCTCGAATCATCCCGACGCGGCGCCCCGGCCCGCCCCCTGCCCAATCCAACTGACCCTAATCCCCAGCACAGTGTTACCACCCATCTATCTAACACTGATTTCTATCCCTTTCTCTCCTATAGACAGTAGAATCTTCTCCTTTTTATAGGGATATTACGCTACACGGTCATATTAGCATGTGTCCATATGAAAGCTGTAGTGAAGCCTTGGTAAACTCGCAGCATGCCAGAGACGACTTGAAACGCGTCTGACCATCTTCCAAGTCCTCCTGACACCAAGCGAGTGCTTAAAGGGCTGAGGACAGGGTTTCTCTATCGATTATACCATAACATATCAAAGGCAAAAAAAAAGTGTTTCCCGTTTTGTTTAATGTTTGCACATCATGTTACGGTTGTTGTCGTGAGTCGTCAGATGCATTTCGTGAAGTTGTGTGTTTCATGTCCTTAAAGTTGGGACCTGCCATTCAAACATGTATCTGAACCAATGTATGCAAATGGAGACGCGTATGGTAGATGGGCTGAGTTTGATCAAATGTTGGTTCATGTTACAAAATGGCTGCTGACGGGTATTGGGGCTGCTTTACTGAGCGTTAAAGGAGCACTCTGGGCAAAACTGGTACATTGTGTTATGCCTCGTACAGAACCTGAGGGGGCGGAGCATGACAAGAGGATTCCAAGAATCATGTAGAAAGAATCCTTAGGCTCCTCCCCCTCCAGTACTGCTCTATACATTGCACTTATTGGTTTTGTTGCAGTGTTCCTTTTAGTATTCATACGGAATCAATGGCTGTCACAATCCTGCTTGGAAAAACTGCAGCTTGTATCTTAAAAGAATTTTCCAGTTTTATGCAAGTAAAGGTTGATCATCATATGATTCTGCAGCTTTCTGGTGGCATTATCTATATCAAGTAAAGCTGTTGCCCATAGCAACAAATTAGCGCTCAGCTTTCACTTTCTAAGCTGCACTGGAGTAATAAAAGCTGTGCTCTGATTGGTTGCTAAGCAGCCCTCTATCAGTCTTTGTTGCCCACAGCAACCAGATTTTTTTTTTTTTATGGCAGTGAAAACTTTGCTTGGATTGCCCTTGTTGCCCATAGCAACCAATCATAGCTCATCCTTCTCTTAAGTTCTGATAGGTTGTTGTGGACAACAGAGAGATTTACTGTTAGATATATTTGGCCATTAACTTCTCTAGACCTGTGTTTGCTGTCAGTGAATGGAAACATTAGTAGTCACATAATACTGGAAAGTCCCTTTAAGATTTCCAGTGAGAAAGCAGGTATAGCATAGAGCAGCTCAGATGCCATAGTCACCCGGATCTCCCCTTATTCTTCTTTTGAATGTTATTAAAGCAATAAACAGTTTTACTTAAAGCAACCCTCCAGGCAAAACTGATTATACTTTATAATATAGTACAGGGCCCGAGGGGGCGGAGCATGACACAGGATTTCAAAGAGAACTAAATAGCAATTTCCTGTATCATGCTCCGCCCCCTCAGGCCCCACACTAGCAGTATGTGCTTTTTTTTTTTTTTTTTTTTTTCATGGAGTGTTTCCCACCCTAAGCATAAAATCACCAAATATTAGTCAAACGGAAATTGAAGCAACAAGTGACAAAAAATATTGGCTATTTTGCAAAATGGCCGCCAAAGTAAAAAAAAAATTAATTGACCAAAGTTCTCTTTGAAGTTCTCTCAATGTGTTTAATGGCTGGAGAATTGTGGCTTTTTTGCCTTCATATCCTGAAATCTGAACATTTCAGATCAGATTTATCAGTATTATGGGTATGAAACAGCACCTCACCTGTCCTCCGTTCAGAAGTGGGTTTTGCAGTTACATTGAAGTGAACAGAGTTGAATTGTAATACCACACACCTGAGGACAGGGGTGATGCTGTTTTTGCAAGAAAGTAGCTATGCTTTTTCTAATCCTGCATAACCCTTTTAATGCAGACCTCTCAGCAGCTTTGCTGACTAAATTCAAGTCAGTGTACAACAGGGCTTCTTGAATTAGGAGCTCTAACTCTTATTTCAATCTATCACTCCAGCTCTGAGATATAAGCACTATAATGTTTATGGAAATTAGGAGAAGAAGCCCATGGGCCTTCCCCTTGACCACAAAAGCCCAGCAACGTTTGGTCTCTTACCTCCTTACACCACTATGCCTGCATGTAAACATACCCACTCTGTTTAGATTAACAGGCTAAATATTGCTAGGCTTTTGCAGCCTAGGGGAACACCCTCTGGGCTTTTAGCTCCTAATTTGCATAACATTTCTAAAGCTTATATCTCAGCACTGGAGTGACGGATTAAACTTATAATGATTGAGGGTAAGAAGCCCCAATGTACCCTGCCTTTAGTCAGCAAGAAAGCTTACCTATAGGTCCACTTTTATGTCAAATAGTCTGAACTCTGCATTTGATTATTGGTGGCTGAAGTTGGATGCAGCCCTAAGGAATCCTGGAAAACCTGAATACAGCCTATGGCTGTATCTATGTTTTTGGGCTGCATTCAACATCTTCAGCCACCGGTTATGAAATGCAGAGCGTTCAGGTTCAGGTGACGTGCTTAAGGTTCCCTCATCTTTGATCTCAACCATTCCCTCTTGTTGGTCCAAAATTCTAAATAGTGGGTTCTCTGTTTTTCCAACTTGATAAGTTATATTATTGCGTCTGCCTGCAGTCACCACTAGGGGGAAGCGTACTACATACATACTTATACAGAATAAAGGGGTATTCCAAATTCAGCAGGGGTTGTGGTTCAGTGCCGAGCCCCCACCCACCACCTGACCCATTTCTATGGCAGGTACAGCACTGCCTTTCTGCATGGAGCATCCGTAACCTAGCAGGTGGATGATGGAACGGCCACTTTAGTATTCAGTCCCCGGATAGCAGCTTCAGCACCGCACACCATGGTTTGTGCTCTGTGTAGACTGTGTCATTTTAGTTGGCATCACTGTTATCCTGCCTACATCTAACATCGGCATGTTGCAGATTTTTTTCCCGCACGGCAGAGTCTTTTTTCTTTGTGTGTAATAATAAACAATGTGTTGGGTTCTTTGTTCTGACAGTACAGGTCTTTGTTAATGACGCACTGACGCATTTCACCGTAGCCTAAAATGAACTGCGATTGTTACTAGAACCAGTTACAATGTGTTCAAGCAAATGCATTTTTGTACATTTGTATAATCGCCTGAGTATGGTGTTTTGTATAAATTAGTTACAATTTGAGTAGAAAAAAAAAATAAACTGTGATTATTTATGCTTCTGGTCTCTAATGTTTTTTTTTTTTTCTTTTCTGGTGTGGAATATAATGGCTGCCACTATATTGGAGACCTACAGTATACGTCTTTCCTGGTTTGTCTGTATAGACCAGGGATGGGGAATCTTTGACCCTCCAGCTGTTGCAAAACTACAAATCCCATCATGGACAGCCAAAGCTTTAACTTGTATTGCAGCACACTATGATGACTGGCAGGGATTCTGTGCAGCTCTTCTCCATCACACTCTCTACATACAGAACTGTTCTCCTCTAGAACCATAAGTTTTGGTAGATTCAACCTTAGTTAATTCTATTATGTGGTCTGATTTGTGCTCTGCAAGGAAATGCAATGAGTCCAGTGTCGGACTGGGCCACCGGGGGACCGGGGATTTTCCTGGTGGGCCCCGAGCAGGAGTAGGCCCCCTGCTCCTGGGGGGCCCACTCAGCCGCCGACTGACGCTCCTCACCCTTTGTGTCAGTCTTTCGATTGACAGCGCAAGAAGCCATAGGCTTCCCGCGCTGTCAATCACTCTTGTGACCGCAAGCAGCTTCTTGCTTGCAGTCACAAGCGTGCCTCCGCCACCCCTGACAGATGCACAGCTCCTGGTCCCGGGCAGCTCCGTCACCACTGAGCTCTGTGCGCGGTGCGGCAGCTGGGACTTCCGGTACACGCAGCGCATACCGGAAGTCCCAGCCGCTGCGGCGCGCACGGAGCTCAGTGGTGACGGAGCTGCCCGGGACCAGGAGCTGCTCATCTGTCCGGGAACAGAAGAGAGAAGAGGCCCGCGACCGACGGGGGAGCGTGGTGACAGGTGAGTTGGGTTTTGTTTTGTTTTCCTTTTATCATAGGGGGACATTACTGGGGGCTATAAGGGGGATGGCCAGCATGAGGGTTGCTATAGGGGGGGGATGGACAATATATGGGGGGCTATAGGGGGATGGACAGCATGAGGGGGGCTATAGGGGGGGGGGATGGACAATATATGGGGGGCTACAGGGGGATGGACAGCATGAGGGTTGCTATAGGGGGGGGGATGGACAATATATGGGGGGCTATAGGGGGATGGACAGCATGAGGGGGGCTATAGGGGGGTGGACAATATATGGGGGGCTACAGGGGGATGGACAGCATGAGGGTTGCTATAGGGGGGGGATGGACAATATATGGGGGGCTATAGGGGGATGGACAGCATGAGGGGGGCTATAGGGGGGTGGACAATATATGGGGGGCTACAGGGGGATGGACAGCATGAGGGTTGCTATAGGGGGGGGGATGGACAATATATGGGGGGCTATAGGGGGATGGACAGCATGAGGGGGGCTATAGGGGGGTGGTGGACAATATATGGGGGCTACGGGGGGATGGACAGCATGAGGGGGGCTACGGGGGGGTGGACAGCATGAGGGGGGCTACGGGGGGGTGGACAGCATGAGGGGGGCTATAGGGGGGATGGACATCACTGGGGCTACAGGGGTGATGGCCAGCATGAGGGGGGCTATAGCTGGGATGGACAGCACTTGGGGCTATAGGAGGGATGGACAACATGAGGGAGGCTATTAGGGGGATGGACAACATGAGGGGGGCTATAGGGGGATGAACAACATAAGGGGGGGCTATAGGGGGGATGGACAACATGAGGGGGCTATAGGCGGATGGACAACATGAGGGGCTATAGGGGGGAATGGACAACATGAGGGGGCTATCTATATTGAAGGACAACATGGAGGGGCTATATATATGGGGATGGAAAACATAAAGGGGTTTACCTATATGGGACATGGACAACACTGGGGGCTATCTATATGGAGGACTGAACAAAAGACCATCTATAAGGTGTCTACACAGAGGGGACCATATACCATAAGGGATATATATATATATATATATATATATATATATATATATATATATATATATATATATATACATACATAGAGTCAGGGCTACCCACTAAATGAGGGTGTAAAGGGGACAGTACAGATGTGCAGTTTGTAGAGAGCTGAGGATGGTGCCAGAGTGAGGAGCCTAATATTGTTTGTCTGGCAGATTCTGTGTATTCGCGTCTCGGAGAAGTTGTCATAACGGCCCAGGACAGATGGAGAAGAAGAAGAGGGAAGAACTCTGATCAGAGAAGACGTCCCCTGTGAGTCACCTGATGTAACTGCACTGTAATGTTTATGGTGTATAGAGCCTGTGTAGAGCTGCGTCCATCTCTATATGACTGGATGAGGTGATAGTGATCTGTGTACAGTGGATTATTCAGTAGCAGCGGTGGTGTTAGTCAGTATGTGGTGGTGTTAGTCAGTAGCAGTGATGGTATTAGTCAGTATGTGGTGGTGTTAGTCAGTGTGTGACGTTGTTAGTCAGTATGTGGTACAGTATGTGTATTTGTCACTTGTAATCCGGTACTGTGTTTTATTGGTCTTAGTATACTGGATTTGGTCAGTAACAATATAGTGATGGTAGTGGTTGTGGTGTGGTGTAATATTTCCCCCTTGTATACTGGTATTATTGGTAATATTGGTATACAGGATTTGGTCAGTAACAGTATGGCGGTAATATGTATGATGATAATATTTCCCTCCTATATACTGGTATTACTGGTAATATCACTCTCAGTATACAGGATTTGGTCAGTAACAGTATGGCGGTAATATGTGTGGGGATATTTGCTCTTTATATACTGATGCTATTGGTAGCATACAGTAGTATACAGCGTTATCATGCAAAGAAAATTGTCTTATAGCCCAATTACACCGGACAATTATCGGTAACAAGCGCTCCTAGGAAGCCCCATGTAAAAGTGCCAGAGATCAGCTGACAAGCGAGCAAATGCCTGATAGTCGGCTGATTTGATCTTTTGTGCGGCTGTAAAAATCGTTGTTGGCCGCACATCTGTGTATTCCTGCCCTGCTGATTAGCAATCGTTTGCATCCCTACACTGCCCCATATCACGCCGTGTAACTGGACCCTTATTAATGTTACCATACATAAATATAGTGGCAGAAGGGTGGGCCCCAAGAATGATTTCCCCTGGTGGGCCCAAGGCACTCCAGTCCGACACTGTACCAGGGCAAGTGCTGGGGCCCCCAGTGGCGGATTATAATGTAGGCTGTTCTTCCACATGTATTAAAGATCCAGCCCTAGCAGTTCTAGATATTAACCTCCTCCCGCCACTGCACTGTAAATTAACGTCGTTGCAGCTACGTTAATTTACGTTCGAGGATAACATAGGCGCAGAAGCTGGCGGGTCCTGGCTATCAGTGATAGCCGGGGACCCGCGCAACTCTCACCACCGGAGCCGCACTCCAATGCTGAGTTAACCCTATAGATACTGCGGTCAGCACGACTGCAGCATCTATAGGGCTCCAGACAGAGAATTCTCCCTCTACAGAGAGAGAATTCTCTGTCCTGTGTCCATCGGGGCTCTGATCGCAGAGCCCCACTGTGAGCCATGGAAATCGGAAGTCTCAGGCTCCCAGTTTCCTGGCTGCAGGGGGGAAGGAGGGAAGGCTGGTCGTGCACTCTGCCCCCTCCCCTCTCTCCCCTGCCGCTGTCACAAGATTGTGACAGTGGCAGGGGACAGACATAGGAACATCAGCTTATGGGATCAATATGATGCCATAAGCTGATGTCCAAAAACGACCTGGGCATTGATGCATCAATGACCCCAGGTCGTGAAAGGGTTAATTTATAATCTTTTCCTATCTGTAATAGAACAGTCATTCATCATATTCTCATTGCAGACAGATTTTCTTTAGCACAAGCTTGAAAGTTGCCTGCTCCTCATTCAATTTCTGAGGCTATTTCTGAGGCTGTCAATTCCCAATGTTCACATAAAACATATTTATCACCTGCCGCATTATGAAACAAGAAGATTCTTCAACGCTGGCATTTATGGACTTCTTCATCCTTCGAAAAATAATTCCTTATTTCTATACAATGTAGAATCTACTGTGCATGTCTCATTATGGCTTGTATACAATTTTCTAACACTTTATTCTAGATTTTTTGGCCAAGTTTAAGGCCAATGTTGTAAAACTATTTAAAATGTAATAAAAAATTAAATATATATATATATATATATATAGATAGATAGATAGATAGATAGATAGATAGATAGATATAAATAATGTAGACGGTTCAGGCGCCCAACTGGGCCCGAGGCTCCTGAGGGGCCCACAACCGTATAAACCATCCACATCTGATCTTACTGCAGTTGCTTATCACTTTGGCCCACCAGATGATTCATGGACCCCCGGTTACGGTGAGCGTACTAAAAAAAACAAAAAAAAACAACCTAAACTCTCCTCCCACACATACTGAAAGATTGTAAAATATTAGGTTGTTTTTTTTCTATTCTATTTATCTACACTGGGGGCTCATCTACTAAAGGGGGACTATACTGGGAGGCAATATTATTTATTACATATACATATTGGGAGATGTCAACTACATGGGGGATACTAACTATTGTAGGGTTAGTAGGGGGATTACGGCTACAGGACACTACCTACTGGGGGATAATATTTACCTACAGAGTGATGCCTACATGAAGGATATTATCTGTACAGAGATGCCTAACATCACTAGTGCCCCACCCGGAACAAGCTTAACTGGCCAAGCCACAACCAGGCGGGTGGTGATGAGAGCTGCCGGGTGGCTTCGCAGACAGAGCCCGGTGGGACATCGGTGAGCATGGGCAGCAGAACAGGTGAGCGGCTGCAGGGCAGTGGCTGTTGTCATTTTTGTTAAGCAAAACGTAACTAAAATGACAGCAGAGGAACATTATGCCGCCCCCTTCAGGACCGCGGAATGTTCATTCTGCCTCATGGCAAAGCGGCCCTGGTGTCTAACTACTATATGGATGCACAGCTGGGCTCCTAACTACTATATGAAAGCACAGAGGGAGCCTGTCTACTATATGGGGCATTAAGGAGACCTAACTACTATATGGGGGCACAGGGGATACCTATACTGTATGAGAAAGAAGACTAAAATGTTCATCTCATAGATTCTGCGAGTTGTGGCCAGGAGACGTCTTTATGATGGCTTGAACCGAATGGAAAAGGAAAAGTGAGCAACTATGACCAGAGAAGACGCCCTCTGTGGGTCACAGAATGTCACATATATGATATGCAAGGCCTGTATACTATTGCTGGATGTTAGTTTTACTGTCTCCACATGTTTTGCTCCACAAAGGGGCCCAAGGGCCCACAAAACCCTAGAGCCAGCCTTGGTCTCAGCCATCATCTGATACATCCCCATTCAGATCAACTGGTCCTTCTTTTTTAAATGACTATTAGAAATTAGCGCAACTCGAGCATTCTCTGATCCTTTCGAATCCGAGCGTGCAGCATTGTATTAGCGGTGGCTGCTGAAGTTGGATGCAGCCCTAGAGAGTCCTGGGAATCAAATGCTGCACGTTCGGGTTCTGAAGGATCCAAATATACTCGAGTTGCACTCATCTCAAAACCTTGTAAAACATTATTTTCCCACTCACAGTATAATAATATACACATAATTTATGTACATTTTTACATGAAGTTCTGGGGAAGAGCTTAGACATGAAATAAAGAGCAAAAAAGCGGCACAATTAAAACAGCGCACACATCAGGGGACAGTAGTAAGGGGCCATAGTCCTGGGCATTCCTTACCTGCTCCTTGTATTCTAGTTCCAGCTCTCATTCCTAATGTAATGTAATGTAAGAGATGGAGCCATGGCGCCTCCTTGTGGTGAGTAGACAAAATGGTGGTGCAGCTAAACACTATGGTGAAAGATTTAAAGTGAAACCTCACATTGGAACTCTCTCCAGCTATTGCAAAACTACAATTCCCATCAAGTACTAAAAAAAAAAGGGGAACAGTCAAAAGGATGATACTAGTTAGAAATTCAGCAAAAAATACGGAAGTCCCATAGAATTCTGTTGGTGTGTCCATGCTGCAACTAAGGTCCGCACTAGGAAATGTCAAGGATTTCGAATCCGTAAAACTACGGACAGTGTGAACAGCCCAATAGAAATCAAAGGGCCCTGAATTTGTCCGCAAGTGCTGATCCGCAATTACGGACAAGATGACGGAACTTGAGTATGTGGCTTAAAGGGTTAAACTGCTAATAATCAGCCCGTGTCTCTGCTCCCTCTTTGTTTCAGTGGTGATGACAGCTGTGTAAAAGAATCTGGATTTTTATAAAGAACATAATCACCAAAAAAAAAGAAAGTTACATTAAAAGTAACATTCTGTGCATGTCTGTCTATATATAGATACACAGACATATATACAAGTATAGAGAGACACAAGCAGAGAAAGAGCCCCCGCACTTTTTTGGCCGTCCTTACTGATGATAAAGTCCATTGAATAATACAACCATGACTATAACCTAGCACAGACATGGCGGTAAAATTTCTCAACGTCACCGTGCACGGATACAGCACAGGGCAGTAGTAAGCGTCATGTCGCTGCTTCTCTATTTAACTGTAATTTGTTCATAACTGGGGAATAACTGTGAGCAGATGGGGGAGACATCTGTGTTTATTCTGCTCTTTTCACTATAGACGCTTTGATTTCAATTACACTTCCTCCTCTGAACAGGCAGCACGTGTCCAGCATGACAACTCCAAGTGTGCGCTGATAACCGGGGGCCGCACCTGGATGTGACTACAACACAAAGACCACTATAGTCACAGCGGAGTATGGGGGGGGGCATATATCATACCCAACACAGAGAGGGCTCAGCGGCACATGGGCACTCAGGTAGTGACCCCTGTCCAGTGGCGTAGCTACCAGGGTCGCAGCGGTCGCCCCTGCGACCCGGCCCGCCATGAGGGGGGCCTGCGAGGCCCCCCCTTACCACTGCACTCTCTTGTGACTGCACGCATAGTTTTGCTTGCGGTCACAAGAGTTCTGCTACTGTCTCCGGCTGATGTGCGGCTGCAGGGGGTGTCCTGTCCTATTCCCGGCAGCGCACGCATCAGTGAACTCCCTGTGCTGTCTGGGGCCCTGACTTCCGGCACAGGAAGCGCACGTCAGAGACGCTCCTGTGCCGGAAGTCTCAGCCCTGGCACACTGGGAGCTCTCTGATGCGCGCGCTGCCGGGAATAGGACGGGACACCCCCGGCAGCCGCGCATCAGGCGGGGACCAGACCAGGAGGCGAGAGGTTCGACAGGGGAGCAGATGGCAGGTGAGTTTTTTTTTTTTTTTTTATCTGCTATGCACTGGGGGGGGGGGGGAGGGGGCCATCTATAAGCAGGGGGGATAGGGGGGCCATCTATAAGCAGGGGGGAAAGGGAGCCACCTATTAGGGAGGGGGGAGAGGGAAGCCATCTATAAGGGAGAGGGGCCATCTATAAGCAGGGGGAAAGGGAGCTATCTATAAGGGAGGGGAGAGAGGGGGTTATCTATAAGCAGGGGGAATAGGGGGCCATCTATAAGGGAGGGGGGAGAGGGAAGCCATCTATAAGGGAGAGGGGGCCATCTATAAGCAGGGGAGATAGGGGGCCATCTGTAAGGGAGTGGGAAAGGGGGCCATCTATAAGGGAGGGGGAAAGGGGGCCATCTGTAAGGGAGGGGGGAAGAGGGGACCATCTAAAATAGGGGGGAGAGGGGGCCATCTATAAGCAGGGGGGAGAGGGAAGCCATCTATAAGGGAGAGGGGGCCATCTATAAGCAGGGGGGAGAGGGAGCCATCTAAAAGGGAGGGGGAGTGTGGGCCATCTATAAGGGAGGGGGGAAGAGGGGACCATTTAAAATGGGGGAGAGGGGGCCATCTATAAGGGAGGGGGGAGAGGGAAGCCATCTTTAAGGGAGGGGGGAGAGGGGGCCATCTATAAGGGGGTATAAGAAAGGGCAGGCATCTATAAGGGAGGGGGAAAGGGGGCCATCTATAAGGGAAAGGGGAGGGAGAGGGGGCCATCTATAAGGGGTATAAGTAAGGGCAGGCATCTATAAGGGAGGGGGGAGATGGGGCCATCTATAAAGGGGGGGGGGGAGGGGGCCATCTATAAGGGGGTATAAGTAAGGGGGCATCTATAAGGGGGTATAAGTAAGGGGGGGAGAGGGCCTATAAGGAGGCTACATAGAGGGGGGCATATACTATAAGGGGGATCACATAGTGTCAGCCTACCCACTAAATGAGGGCATAAAGTGGCCAATACAGATGTGCAGTTAGTAGAGAGATGAGGATGGTGCCTAATGGAGTGAGGAGCCTAATATGTCTGTCTGGCAGATTCTTTGGATTTGTGGCTCGGAGAAGTTCTCATAACAGCCCAGGACAGATGGAGAAGAAAATGAAAACGACTCTGGTCAGAGAAGACGTCCCCTGTGAGTCACCCGATATAACTGCACTATAATGTATCTGGTGTACAGAGCCTGTGTAGGGCTGGGTCAGCCTCTATATGACTGGATGAGGTGATAGTGATCTGTGTACAGTGGATTGTTCAGTAGCAGCGGGGGGGTTAGCTAGTATGTGGTGGTATTAGTCGGTAGCAACGATGGTGTTAGTCAGTATGTGGTGGTATAAGTCAGTAGCAGCGGTGGTGTTAGTATGTGGTGGTAATATTTGTTACTTTTATCTGGTACTGTGTTTTATTGGTCTCAGTATGGATTTGGTCAGTAACAATATGGTGGTGATGGTAGTGGGTGTGGTGTAATATTTCCTTCCTATATACTGGTAATATTGGTCTCAGTGTACAGGATTTGGCCAGTAACAGTATGGTGGTAATATGTATGGTGATAACATTTTCTCTTCCTATAGGCTGGTGTTATTGGTAATATCGGTCTTGGAATATATATATATATATATATATATATATATATATATATACTCACCGGCCACTTTATTAGGTACACCATGCTAGTAACGGGTGGTCTTCTGCTGCTGTAGCCCATCTGCCTCAAAGTTGGACGTACTGTGCGTTCAGAGATGCTCTTCTGCCTACCTTGGTTGTAACGGTTGGCTATTTGAGTCACTGTTGTCTTTCTATCAGCTCGAACCAGTCTGCCCATTCTCCTCTGACCTCTGGCATCAACAAGGCATTTCCGCCCACAGAACTGCCGCTCACTGGATGTTTTTTCTTTTTCGGACCATTCTCTGTAAACCCTAGAGATGGTTGTGCGTGAAAATCCCAGTAGATCAGCAGTTTCTGAAATACTCAGACCAGCCCTTCTGGCACCAACAACCATGCCACGTTCAAAGGCACTCAAATCACCTTTCTTCCCCATACTGATGCTCGGTTTGAACTGCAGGAGATTGTCTTGACCATGTCTACATGCCTAAATGCACTGAGTTGCCGCCATGTGATTGGCTGATTAGAAATTAAGTGGTAACGTGCAGTTGGACAGGTGTACCTAATATAGTGGCCGGTGAGTGTATATACCAATAGCATCACTTGGTCGTGAAATGAGGGGGGGCCCAAGTTGACCTCTCGCACCAGGGCCCAGGAGACATTAGCTACGCCCCTGCCCCTGTCTGTATCTGTCTGTTTCCAGAAACTTTTATGCTAAAACTTTTAATTATGGTGAAAAAATGTCAATTATAATATCAAATTTTTGGGGGGCTACCTGTGCCAAAGCTTCATCTGTTCGGGCATGCTGGGAATTGTGGTTTTGCAGCTGCTGGAGGATTGTGAATTTGACACCTGGGATCTAGGCCAACTCAGGAGTAGAGTTGATCGAACCTCGTGAAATCCTAGACTGCCCGGGTACTGCCTGGAATTCCAGGATTCAGCCTAGCTGAATCCCGTAATTTCAGGCGGTCCCCGGGCACTCTCGTCGTTCCCCACGGACCAGGCAGGCATCAGCAATCAAATGCGGCAGGTTTGTGAATGTTCGAGTTCGATTGAACCTAGGATTTCCCGTGGTTTGATCAACTCTACTCAGGAGTCGTCTAAAAAAATTTTTTTGCCCAATTGTACCTTTAACATTTTTTAAAAAATTGTTTATATTTAGAAATTTTCCAATATTTCAACAGAGAATAAACATTGATTGTAATGGAGCTGCGGCACAGAGGGGAGAGGGTTTCGTTACACTGGGGGGCAGTTCCCAGGTAGTATAATGAGGTCTCGCTCCATTTATAGGAGAAGGACATTTTTAGGGTATGAACAAGCTGTTGTGGCACAATAACTACAAGAGCTTCTGTCTCTGTTGTGTTAATTTTTTAACCAGACTGGGATCTGTAAGTGTCAAGGAGTTTGTGTAAGGGAGGGAGGGAGATCGAAGGGGTTGTGTCAAGTCAATAACATATTGTCTGCAAGTAGGGACAATTTTAATTCCTGGTCCCTAACCAAAATTCCCTGCACGTCCAGGTTAAGCCTAATCTGGGCCGCCAAGGGTTCACTGCACAGAACAAAGAGTAGTGGAGAAAGGGGGCGCCTGGCCGAGTCGCATTAGAAATCCTTTTACGAGGGGAAGTTGCATAGGGGAAATGCGAGCAATGCGTCGCAGAGGGGGTAGAATAAAGAGACGCAATAGCCTTCATGAAGGGACCTAAGATTCCAAACGGCCAAGTCTATCAAACACCTTCTTGGCGTCTAAACTAAGAAGCAGTCCCGGAGAGTAGAGACTTTGTCTTGTTAAACACAAAAATAATGAGGTGTATTGTACATCTTGTATTTTCCCTGGCCTGGCGATGCATAACAAAACCCACCTGGTCTTTAGTTAGGAGACTCGGCAGGAGGCCCCCATCTATCGGCAAGCAGTTTAGAAAAAAGTTTCAAATTGGTTGTTCTAATTTTTAATGCATTTTCCAATCAATAAATATAGAGAAGCTCATTGCATCCATGTACAAATAGGTTTAGTATGGATGAACATTTTTGGTGGGTCCATGGTGATCCCTATGGTCTATGGCACTCACTAGCATTCCGGCCGACTAACAGGCACCTGGTGCTGGACAGGGTCCCATTGTTGGGTTTTGGCTTCAGCTTGAGGATGTGACACATCATGGGATAGATGTCTACGCTGTTTATCGTGCTGATATTGATCCCCTCGAGAAATGCGGGTCCGTGAGCCGCTAGGAAGGGATGCATGCTGCGAAGACTGTTGTCATAGCCGTGATATCCCACTGCAAGAGAAGAATAGTCTTAAGGACACCTTACCGCCAAAGGCTGAACACACTTTAAGACTGACAACTACTTATGAGTTTCCCAAACTTGGTCCTGTGTTGGTGTCTTCGGGGTTCCTGACTGTGACATGTACAGTTCATGAAGAACACTTTTTTCCACATAAAAAGTTTGAGTCATCCATGATTGTGGCGTAGCACAAACATGTTGTCCATACTGAAGACATCAGTCAGACAATTGGATGTTATCCATATGGAGGACAGATGAGGACTACTCTGACTTGCCCCAAATACTAGATCCCCCTGCAGACTATCCTCACACTGCAGCCACATTATAACAAACCAGTGGTGCCCCCCTGCAGCTACTGCCAGCAATGCCCACCTTGTGATCAAAGCAGGCACTGTAGGATACTCCCAATAGTACTTCCAATATATATATATATATATATATATATATATATATATATATATACACACTGTATTTAAATGAGATGTCTTACAGTAAAGGAAAGGAGAGGACGCATTTTGCACTATAGTCCATCCCTCGTCCGCCACCATGATAATGGGCTGGATACGACTGTTGTGCTTGTAGTGATATCGCTCCGGGATGTTTTCTTTAAGGTAGACTGTCGCGTGATCACTGCATTTTTTTAGCAGGTTGTAAACAAGCATCTTATCTAGGAAACAGAGGAAACACAACTGAAATTTTGGTGTAAAATAGGAAAGGGATGTATACTTACCTGTCCAGGTTCCCCCAGTGTTCTTCAGCCTTGTTCCTGTCTCCCCCACTCACCACAGCCGCCTCAGGGACTTCTGATCCCATCTCTAAAGTGATAGGCGGCTCAGCCAATTACTGGCCATGGGTGGATGGGTTTGGAAGTGCCATAGTTGGCTGCAGCGAGTAGGGGAAAAAGGAGCAAGGCAGCAGGACAGCAGGGGAATATGGAGAGGTAAGTATAATCTTTATTATTTTCTTTACCCTGGAAACAGCTACGAGCGGCCAATGATTTTTAAACGTTTTTAAAAGACAACGATCAGCCAATCATCTGCTCTTTTATGCAGAGCAATAATCTGCCAAATCAGCCTGATCGGGTAAATTATAACTTTGCATAATAGGGCCCTTAATGGGTGGTGTCCATTTTGGAAAATCATAGTATACAAAAAAGAATTTGATCTGGAAAAACAAGGTCTGCACCTCCACAATATATTCAATAATCTTTATTTTAATCCACTCAAAAGACAAAAAATTCAAAAACCTTTTAAAAACAAACACATAATCCTACCAGTGGCCCCAATAAGGCACAGTGAAACACTGATCCACCCCACATGATAGTACAGAGATAGCAAGAAATAATTGATAAATATGACAATAATAAAGTGCAAAAAAGTGTATGTAAACTTATCTGACCCTATTATTAAGTGCCACAAAGTGCAAGTGCATGTAATGGAATAGGACAAAGCAGTATCCTAAAAAGAGAAGAAGAAATAAACAATATGCAATAAAGTGAAAAAATAGTGGCATGCAAAACATAAATGTACCACTTAATATCTTACACTTATAAATCGGTTCCCCAATCCATCCGGCCACATGTCGCATAATACCCAAGAAAATAATGGCGCCATAGTCGCACAGGTAAATATGGCGCCATTATTTTCTTGGGTATTATAGTGTAAGATATTGAGTGGTACATCCATGTTTTATACGCCACCCTATTATCATGATTAGAGTTAGACTTGATATGTACTATATATACCACCACTATGACACGAGACAAGTACCTCTGATGAAGTCCACGTGACAGAACGCGTGGGGTTAATCTGCCTGATCCATCCATGAGATAGCATATGTGATTGTTTATATTATTTGTTTATTTATTTATTTTCTCATTTGTATTTTTTCACTTTATTGCCTATTGTTTATTTCTTCTTCTCTTTTTAGGATACTGCTTTGTCCTATTCCATTACATGCACTTGCACTTTGTGGCACTTGATAGGGTCAGATAAGTTTACATACACTTTTTTGCACTTTATTATTGTCATATTAATCAATTATTTCTTGCTCTCTCTGAACTATTAAATGGGGTGGATCAGTGTATCACTGTGCCTTATTGGGGCCTGTGGTAGGATTATGTGTTTGTTTTTAAAAGGTTTTTACCTTTGTGTCTTTTGAGTGGATTAAAATAAAGATTATTGAATATATTGTGGAGGTGCAGACTGTGTTTTTCCAAATCAAATTCTTTTTTGTATACTATGGTTGTCCTGGGTCTGGATAGGACTAGCACTCCGGTGTTATTGTATGTGGTGCCCGCCTAATGTATATAGTGTCCATTTTGGAAAATGACTTTCCATTGTAGTTGACTATGGGATACCCCAAAATAGGCAACATATGGTGGCACAGAGTGTCTAAACATCTATAGGTCAGTGCTTGCTTACCCCTCGTTCATGCTTGCTGCCCATGCTATTACATACACATAGAGATGGGATATAGAAGTGAGTTTCTCCTACAGCCTCTCAAAAATTTGCTTCTGAGATTTGTCCATCTTCCATTATACAATAAGGTGGAATACACCTCCATAAGATTAGAACATGAACACTCGCTCTCATTACACTCACTTTTAAGGGGCAGTATGGCCGCTACTGGATTTGTATCCACCAGTGTGTAGTTACCGCGGCCAATACAATCATCAAGGACAATAATTCTCTCCTTGGAGCACTGGGCCATCCCATGGTCACTGGTGATTATTACATTGACTTTATGCCAAAGCTTCAACCTTTTAAGCTTGGCCACCAAGTAGCCTATATATTTGTCTATGATTTTCAACGCTTTAGCCATATTTTTCTTGTCTTCCGGCCCATAAAGATGTCCACTAAGGTCTGGTTCTTCAAAATATAAAACAGCAAAGTTGATGGGGTCTTTGGCCCTGGTGAACCAGGAGGTGATGTTATTCACCCGCTCCTCAAAAGTCACCGAGGGGTTGTATGGTAAAGCGTCTTTGAGGGTGACATTCTGGATGGTAAATTCACCCCCTGGCCACATGGCAGAGCCGCTCCTCCGCCCTGCTAGTTGATTTGTCACCCAGATAGGGGTAGCCTGATTCCACCACAGGGGGTTGGCCTTAGAGCCAAAGTTGTTTGGACCAACGGTCAGGTTATTATCCTTGTCATACATTGAATTGGCTACAATCCCATGACTTTCGGCATATAGACCGGTGACTAAGGAGTAATGGTTAGTTAGGGTGCTCGTGATGAAGACATTTTTGACGTCCATCACCAGGACGCCATCATCGATAAATTCCTGGAGATTGGGAAATGAGTAGTTTTGCACATAATCTGCACTGAATCCATCAAAGGACATAAGGATTAACTGAGGGGGACATGGTTCTCTAGAGCACACAATGACTCCATGCAACAAGGATAGCACCAGTGCATATGTGTGCATCCTGAAGGTCTGGTCACACAGGATCATCTGGAAATGAAAACCAAAGTTCAATAATTTACAGGTTTAAAACTTTAGGCATCACCTAAAAACAAGAAACTGTTTTAGGCTATGTTCCCACTACGTATAGAGACCGGCCATTCAGTGACCCGGCCGGTCACGGAACGGCCGGTCTCTGCCCGGATCATCCTGGCCGGTACTTAAGTACCGTCCGGATGATCCTTCGGCCGCAGGGTTCTGATGCGGGCGCATCAGCGCGCGCCCGCATCAGAACCTCCCATAGCACACAGTGAAGCGAGCGGCCGGAGCTGCCCGCTTCACTGTGTGAACTGACACATTGAATTGCGGCCGCAGAAAACTGACATGTCAGTTATTTGAGGCCCCGTGCAGGATCCCGGCCGGAGCGTATACGATGTGTATACGCTCTGGCTGGGATCCCATAAAACAATAGGCATTGTTCACCCGCACAAAGTACGGCTGTTGTTGCCGATGACAACAACGGACGTGCTTTTACGTAGTGTGGACATAGCCTTATGTTGGGTATTCACAGAGTCACCATCCCAGATATAATACATAAGACACATGGCAAGTAGAGATGAGTGAATAGTAAAATATTTGAAAATTCGAAATTCGATTCGAATAGCCCCCAATATTCGTATATTCGATGGAAGATCGAAGCCCATTATAGTCTATGGGAGAAAAATATTCGGGACTTTGAAATCAATATTCGATCATTTGGAGGTCACCAAGTCCACAATGACACCTCAGGAAATTTTGCCAAAACCTCTGGATGCATCTGGGACACCAAGAAGAATGCATGCCTGGCTGCATCTAACTTTTGGGGGTCCGTTACTACCCAAGGGCCCTATTACCCGGGCCGATTATCATTTGCTAACTATTGTTCGCTAATCATTCACTGTAATTCCACATTTGTTCGCTTAAGTTCCGCATTTGTTCACTACTCGTTCAGTGTAATTGCACATTATGCATTGTTTTGCTGGGATCAGATGGAGTAAATGATCGTAGTAACGTTTGCAATAACAACTCAAGTTCTGTGTAATATGGTGAACAATAAACAATCTTGTTTGCAATTGTTTACCGTTTGTCGATAAACATTAAAAATCGCTTCGTCTAATAGACCCTGAACACACCAACACCATCTTCCACACCATACCAATAACGACATCAACACCATTTACTATACCAACACCATCTACCATACCATACCAACAACGACATCAACACCATTTACTATACCAACACCATCTACCACACCATACCAATAACAACATCAACACCGTTTACTATACCAAAACCATCTACCACACCATACCAATAACGACATCAACACCATTTACTATACCAACACCATCTACCACACCATACCAACGACATCAACACCATTTACTATACCAACACCATCTACCACACCATACCAATAACGACATCAACACCATTTACTATACCAACACCATCTACCACACCATACCAATAACGACATCAACACCATTTACTATACCAACACCATCTACCACACCATACCAACGACATCAACACCATTTACTATACCAACACCATCTACCACACCATACCAATAACGACATCAACACCATTTACTATACCAACACCATCTACCACACCATACCAATAACGACATCAACACCGTTTACTATACCAAAACCATCTACCACACCATACCAATAACGACATCAACACCATTTACTATACCAACACCATCTACCACATCATACCAACGACATCAACATTTACTATACCAACACCATCTACCACACCATACCAATAACGACATCAACACCATTTACTATACCAACACCATCTACCACATCATACCAACGACATCAACATTTACTATACCAACACCATCTACCACACCATACCAATAACGACATCAACACCATTTACTATACCAACACCATCTACCACACCATACCAACAACGACATTAACAACATTTACTATACCAACACCATCTACCATACCAGACCAACAACAACGTAAACACCATTTACTATACCAACACTATCTACCATACCATACCAACAAAGGCAACACCAGCACCATCTACCATACCAACACCATCTACACCAGAACCATATATCACACCCACATTGTCATCAACACTATCTACCATACAAACATGGACAACACCAGCGCCATCTACCATACCAACATCGACATCAACACCATTTAGCATATCAACACCATCTACACCAGCATTATATTTTACACCAACACTATTAACCATATCAACATAGTTTATCAACACCAAGACCATCTACGATAGCAACATCAACAGAATCTACCATACCATACCAACAAAGGCAACACCACAACACCAGCACCATCTACCATACCAACATCGACATCAACACCATCTACCATACAAACATGGACATCAACACCATCTACCATACCAACCCCATCTACACCAGCACCATATATCAAACCCACATCATCATCAACACCATGTACCATACAAACATGGACAACACCAGAACCATCTACCATGCCAACATTGACATCATCACCATCTACCATACCAACACCATCTACACCAGCACCATATATTACACCAACACTATTAACCATATCAACATAATTTATGTTGCAACAGAATCTACCATACCAACACCATCTACCATAACATAATCGACAATACCAGCACCATCTACCATACCAGCATCAACAGCATCTACAATAATAGCATCAAAAGAATCTTCCATAACAACATCAACACCATCTACAATACCAACATCAATAGAATCTACTGTACCAACATCAACAGAATCTACCGTACCAAAGTCGACAGCAACAGAATCTACCGTACCAACATCAACAGGATCTACCATACCAACATCAACAGAATCAACATCGACCAAACTCGACATCAACATCATCTATCATCAACATGTCACCATCCTTTCTAGATAACTACCATATGGCTCCTGGTAGACATCCCAACCACTTCCTGTCCATAGAAATTGAATGATAAATAAAATATATAACAAGCCAACCAGACCTCCACTTACATATAGGACAGGACCCCTATCATCTTTGTGAATAATAAATAAAAGTGAGCACTCACCGAGGACACTGCACTTCCTCTTGCTGCACTCACAATGTATTCACAATGGAGAAAACTCCCCGAGCTGCTAACTACAAAATCCTAATCTGATCAGAACACACCCTATTCATCCCACACATTTTGAGTTATGATGGTGTACCTGCGCATTATACTGTAGCTCCCCAAGCTAGTGGACAAAGAATAGCAATAATGTCTCCCATACACTACACACACTATATAGAATGTCTATAGAATACACTCAAAGCAGCAGCATGGAGGACATTATAGAGAGGTAATATGCAGTAAATTAAAACTGGTCTGAGCTTTTACACTGACTGCAAGCCGCCTCTCTCCCCTTCTTACTATTTCTAGACACTTCCTAGCTGTATAGACTTTTATAAGCAGCTGTAACCTCATCCCTTAGTGAGCTGATCAGTCTCAAGATATATCTGATACGATAATGAAAACTGGGTTTGGTAGATACAAGAAGAAAAACCATGATACCAAATGAAATGTTTGGTGGAAGACTAAAGCCCCTATTACACGAGTCGACGAGAGGGAGAAAGTGAGCGCCAACCTGTCCGGTCAGTGCTTGTTTGCTCCTTGTTCCCCGCTCGCTGCTGGTGCTACTACATGCATCGGCAGTCGTTGGGTAAGAGCCGGGGGGGGGTGGTGCTGAGAGATGCGGGGGGCTGCCTGGGCGATTGGGTGATCGCTAGATCATCCGGGCAGCCCATAGAAGATAGTGGCGGTCTGCGGAAGACATCCTCCCCGGAATTCTCACACGAAGAACGCATCAGCGGCGGGTCAGCGGCGTGACGTGTGGCGTATGGCGGCGTGCGTCGGGACATGCAGATGACATGGGGGCCATGGACCAGGCTTCCTTCAGTGCTGGTTTCGGAGGTCCACGAGGGGATGGTGGCAGTGGCGGCCTTAGTTCCGGGGGTGCCCTATTTAAAGTAGGGGGTGCTTTACTTTAGACTAGAGGGTAGAGTAGCTAGGGTGTGTTTTTATAGAAGGGTGTTTTATTTTCCTGGAAGCAAAGTATTGTAATCACTGGTTTTTCAACACGTTGAAAGACAACCATCACCCAACATCGTACATGGTGCTGATTATCGGCCAGTGACACTTGCTTTGTGAAATAGGGCCTTGACAATCTGGATCAGTTGTTCATGCACAGTAATGGGAAATTGTAATGTTCTAGAATATTAAACCTTCACAGAGAATTGTGACCTTCCATGTTTGTTTCAGCATAGTGACGCCCCTTGAAGGACCATAAAAAATAGGTCTATATGGAAAAAGTTGACTGTCCTGGTATAAATCAGTGACTACCGTGTTTATCTGAAAATATTATTATTATATATTATTTTTTTTTCCTAAAAGAGTCTTTTTTTGGAGGATAGGTGTTATTTTTGCATAAAAAACAATCACACATGATGCTGGAATCATTTCTTGTACTCCATGGAGTAGCTTTTTCTTTTTAGAGTAGGGCTTGTATTTAAAACTCTGCAATAACCAGCTAGGGCTTATTTTTTAGGTAGGGCTTAGATTTAGAGAAACAAGGTAATACACATGGCGCTAATATAAGGCAGATTTCAGTACCCGTCCAGTATCTCAATATAGGAACTCAGTCACCTCTTCCACCACTTTCCAACGTATTCTTGAGTCACGTCCACTTTAACCTTTTGATCAGGTTTAGAGAAGCATAACTGATTTCTGCACAATGAGCCTGGTCATCAAGACTATTTACATAGTGACACGGGGAATACTGTGCGCCAGACTTACATGGCGACAGTGACAATGGCAATATGATTCACAGCAGAAAAGAACAATATCCCCAAAACCAATGTATGAACAACTTGAGCAGACTGACCATGTCCGGCACCAAGAACCTCAAATCCTGATTAACCCCTTAGTGACCCCTTTGTGCCTAAATTTCATTGCATTCCAAAAGCTATAACTTTTTTCCAAATATGACGGCTTGTGGGACAAGTTGTATTTTTATTTTGTACATATAATGGAGGAGGGGTTGGTGGAGGAGCAGGGTCTAAGCTATCCCTTTCTTGGCAGCAAAACACTCAAGCAAGGATGTGCTCACGGTTGGACATATGTCATATATTAGACGTCTGTATGATGTGCATGTTTTTCTTCTTTGAAAAATGAACAAAACAGCGATCCTGGGATTATTTTTAATTTGTTTTTCTTCTCTGTGCGGGATATATAAAGCATTAGTTGTATAGTACACATTGTTATGATTGTAGCAGTAATATTTATGTGTTGTTTTTTTACATAATAAAGCAGATTTTTACCAGTAAAGAAGTTTAGTTTTATATATTTTTAAAAATTTCTATTTATCAAGACTTGACAGTCCAACAATCAAAATACACTAAAAATATTTTGTACTGCCCTGTATTATATATCAACGTTATCTCTGATCCCAGCCATCCCAGCCAGGTGTTGTATTCCGAGCTCGTACCATCTCCATTCTTTGTGAGCCAACTGCGCACCTGTTCTTGGGATTGATGTTGGACCCCCATCAATCAGCTTGTTAAACTCTCTCTGTGCTCTGTACCTAAGGCTAGGTTCACACTGCGTTTTCAGCATCCGTTTAACGGATCCGTTTTTTTTAACGTCCAGAAAAATAGGGTCAGCAACGTTTTTTTGTCCGTTTTGGTCCGTCAAAAAAAACGGATCCGTTTTTTTTTTTATAATGGAAGTCAATGGAAAAACGGATGCACACAAATGAATCCGTTTTTTGCAATCCGTTTTTCATGCGTTTTTTGCAAAAAACGGATGCGTTAAACGGATGCTGAAAACGCAGTGTGAACCTAGCCTAAGACTAGTCTGACTTTCACCTTCCAACAAGACAATGACCCTAAGCACACAGCTAAGAACACACAGGAACGGCATAGGGGCAACTCTGTGAGTCTTTGAGTGACTCAACTGGAGAACTTTAACTGAATAGAACATTTCTGGAGAGACCTGAAAATGGCTCCTCCGGTCCCCATCCAGCCTGACAACGTGCAAGGATCTGCAGAGAAGAATGGTTTTGGCCCCCAGAAGCCTCTCTGCTGTGCAATCCGTTGGTCACTGCCTGATGTTAGACTTAATCTATCTCTAGCAGCTGAGGGACCAAGACAGAAGACAAGAAGTTGGGAGGGGCTTAGCTAGTGGTATGTGCAGAAACATAAAGCAAGCCACGACTGTGTGAATACAAACGGCCATGTCTGCCTTCTTTAGGGGCTCCACTGTGTCCTGATATGTGTCACGGCTTTCTTTCATTTCCCATCTCAGACTAACCGTACAGCTCTGGGCAGCTCTCTCTTATGTTTCTACTGCTGTATGGGAGTTTGCAAAACCATCAAACATTATGAAGAGTTTACATTTAATAGTGCTGCATTAAGTCCTTGTGCTTGGGTTTACGGAGTGGGAGGACTGTGAATAATGGAGAATGGGTTCTGTGCCCCAAAGACCTTCATTTAATAATAAAGAAATGGGGAGGAACCAACCAGACTCGATAACTGTGATAGACAATCATAAGCTAAAAGCCACTTGTTCTCCGAGACCCAATCTTTTTCAGGTTGTGTGTGGTATTACTCTGCTTAACTCACTTAACTTAATGGAACAGTGCTACAATGCAACACACAAACGGAGGACAAGAGTGGCCCTGTTTCTAAAAAAAAAAAAAAAAACTTTTTCAAATCCTGTATAACCTCTTTCTGGAAGCTTCATGTTTCACTTAACTTCTTGGAACATAAGGACTAGGTTGGGATATCATACCCCAATGTCTGCTGAAAGCCTTGTACTTACCTGTTCTCTGGAAATACTTACTGGTAGCCTTCAAGATTTCAGGAACGCATAAAGACTAACCCTCCTGCACATGATGCATAGACACTGTTTTACTGATGGGAAATTCAGTAGCCAGACTCTCTATAATGCCTTAGGACTAATATTTGACCACATGTGCTCTCTAGTTTAAAGAGCAGTGGGGAGTTATCTCTTTTAGACTTCCATCTCTAGGCAATCAGAAAACTAGTACATGAAGGGCTGTAAGACGTCAAAAGACACCTCAGCAAAATGGATTAAAGCTGTGAAATGGAGCCTGATAATCTATAGAAGATGCTTCCTCTTTTTTTTTTGTAAGCGCTCGGTCAGCTACTTCTGCTAGAACATCCCCATCAGAAAGTCCTAGGAGGGAGAAAGAGGAACAAAATTCTACATCTTCTACAGCCACAGGCAAGCAAGCCTATGGGGATTTCTTTTACTATAATACTGCTCCTATGTAAAAGAATATAACTACTATAATACTGCTCCTATGTAAAAGAATATAACTACTATAATATTGCTCCTATATACAAGAATATAACTACTATAATACTGCTCCTATGTACAAGAATATAACTACTATAATACTGCCCCTAAATACAAGAATATAAATACTATAATATTGCTCCTATATACAAGAATATAACTACTATAATACAGCTCCTATGTACAAGAATATAACTACTATAATACACGAACTGGAGAGAATGGAACCGCTGCACATCCCATCCATGGCTGACACTAATGCCGCTAGGCCTATATTAAAAATCAACACCAGAGTGTCTGTATATGAATAGATCAAGCCATATTGCCCCGTGTACCACCGCGCAGGTCCTCTGGTCTACACGGGTCCCTACGCTAACTCCACACCGTGTCGGTCAGCGACCGCCAACCCCGCAAAACGTGCACGTGCAGGGAAGGGAGGCCATGGAACGGCCCTGCAACCCCAATGTCACAGGACCAGACCCAAAAAGCCCCACCAAAACCCAGCCAGCACCACCGGCGGGGAAGGCTGCCCCCAAACGACACAAGTATGGATATGGTATTACACTTACCATTGCTGCTCTCACAGAATGGGGAAGACATAGGGTCCAGACATGTGAGCACAGGCATCTCCTGCTAATTTTGGTCATGTGGGTCTTATAAAAGAGTGCTAGCTGTTCAGAGAGGGAGATCTGTAAAACACGAACTGGAGAGAATGGAACCGCTGCACATCCCATCTATGGCTGATACTAATGCCGCTAGGCCTATATTAAAAATCAACACCAGAGTGTCTGTATATGAATTGATCAAGCCATATTGCCCCGTGTACCACCGCGCAGGTCCTCTGGTCCACACGGGTCCCTACGCTAACTCCACACCGTGTCGGTCAGCGACCGCCAACCCCGCAAAGCGTGCACGTGCAGGGAAGGGAGGCCATGGAACGGCCCTGCAACCCCAATGTCACAGGACCAGACCCAAAAAGCCCCCCAAAACCCAGCCAGCACCACCGGTGGGGAAGGCTGCCCCCAAACGACACAAGTATGGGACCCACGTGACCAAAATTGGCGGGATGTGTCTGTGCTCGCATTTCTGGACCCTATGTCTTCCCCATTCTGTGAGAGCAGCAATGGTAAGTGTAATGCCATATCCATACTTGTGTCGATTGGGGGCGGCCTTCCCCGCCGGTGGTGCTGGCTGGGTTTTGGTGGGGCTTTTTGGGTCTGGTCCTGTGACATTGGGGTTGCGGGGCCGTTCCGTGGCCTCCCTGTCCAGCACGTGCACGCTTTGCGGGGTTGGCGGTCGCTGACCGACGCGGTGTGGAGTTAGCGTGGGGACCCGTGTGGACCTGCGCGGTGGTACACGGAGCAATATGGCTTGATCAATTCATATACAGACACTCTGGTGTTGATTTTTAATATAGGCCTAGCGGCATTAGTGTCAGCCATGGATGGGATGTGCAGCGGTTCCATTCTCTCCAGTTCGTGTATAACTACTATAATACTGCTCCTTTATACAAGAATATAACTACTATAATACTGCTCCTATGTACAAGAATATAACTACTATAATACTGCTCCTATGTAAAAGAATATAACTACTATAATACTGCCCCCTATATACAAGAATATAACTACTATAATACTGCCCCTATATACAAGAATATAACTACTATAATCCAACTAGAGGAGAAGATCTGAGTTTGCACCAAAGTCCAAAATCATGTCATGCGTACCCACGAGCTAGGACTTGTACGGTGAGGATATTAGGCTAACGGTGTGCAGCATAGGGGTGCAAAGCTTAAACAAAGTGTATAGGTAATCCAACAAAGGAGACAAAGAAGCTTGCACTCACCAAAAAACCGCTGCGGTATGTATCCGTTTATTTCATCTTGATAGACGAGAGTGGGGAGGGGAAGTGAAAGCAGGGGCGTCCAGTGGCTACAGCCGTTTCACGTGACTAATCACGCCTCTTCTGGCCTGGGGACGTCACTGCTATAGGGGAGGGTGCCTAAATAGGTGAACAACCAATACAAAACATGTGCATGTAAAACATTAAAAACAAACATTTAAACACCTAAAGAAAAGGACCGAAGTCGTTTCTTTCATTTAGACCTGCAGGCCCCACGGCATTCAGCCGACTAATCCAAATAGTCTCTCTTTGCAAAAGTCGTTGGTGACGATCTCCTCCTTCTTTCAATGGGTGTACTCTTTCTAGACCCACGTACTGGAGAACTTTAGTATCACCTCCATGCATCTCCTTTACATGGGCAATAAGTCTAGGGACACCCTTCCCCGACCTCACAGAGTAACAGTGCTCTTTATATCTAATGCACATTGCCCGTTTTGTCTTCCCGACATAAAACCGTCCACATTGACATACTATTGCATAGATAATGAAGGTGCTTTTACATGTAATTAATTCTCTAATGTAGCACTCGACACCATTAATTCTAATATAAGCTACTTGCAGCATCTGATTGCAGTATGAGCACTGCCCGCATTTTTTATTTCCTGCAATGCATTGGCTGCTGAGCCAATTTTTATTAGCAATAGGTGTATTAGGAGAGATCTTTTTTCTTTTAAGTATATCTCCCAAAGTGTTGTTCCTTCGGTATGTGATCAATGGTTTTAAAACCGCAACATTCTTAAGGTCGGGATCAGACTCTAGATAGTGCCAATGGCATTTAATGCTTTCTCTGATGCAATTATTCATTGCTGTATTTTGGAATGAGAAAGCAAATCTCTTTTGTGTATTTTTGTTTCTTTTCTTATTGTACTGTAACAGCTGGGTTCTGTTTTTTTGTTGAACTTTCTCTCTGGCTTTTTGGATTATTTCTGTAGGGTATTTTCTGTCTTCTAATCTAAGAGCTAATTCGTGTGCTTGTTTGTTAAATAGATCTTCAGTATTATTTATTCTTTTTAGTCTCAGCATTTGGCTGTAGGGGATGCTATTTCTTGTTTGTTTGGGATGTGAACTATCATAGTGCAAAATGGAGTTAGTTGCTTGAGGTTTGCGATAGACAGAAGTTATTATTTTATCGTTTGTTATTTGAACCAAAACGTCTAGGAATTCTAATTGTTTGTTACCGAACTTACTAGTGAACATCATGTTAACTCCATTTTTTTCATTAAGATATTGCACAAATTCATTAAATTGTTTTTCTGTCCCTTCCCAAATAATAAAAATGTCATCCACATAACGAAAAAAACATTTAATGTAGTGAATGAAAGGATTGGAGGTAGAAAAAATTATCTGTGTCTCTAAATAGGCCAAAAATAAATTAGCATAGGTGCATGATACGGGCGTGCCCATCGCGGTGCCAACTGCTTGCCCGTACCATGCACCCTCAAATGTAAAAAAATTGTTGGTGAGAATAAACAAAAGCCCTTCTTTAACAAAACGTCTAATAGTGGGGGGATGATTAGTAGTTTCCAAGATCCTGTCTACTGCCTCCACACCCGCATCATGAGGGATGCGGGTGTAGAGGCTTTCGACATCGATCGAGGCGAGTGCACAGTCGGGAGAGAGGTGAATCTCTTCCAAAGCAAGTAAAAAGTCAGTAGAATCTTTAAGATAGGTAACGAACCCGTCCAATAAAGGACGTAGTAGCCAGTCAAGGTATTGAGAGATACCCTCCGTGACAGAACCGATCGCAGAAACGATCGGTCGTCCGGGGGGTCTCTCAATACATTTATGGACTTTAGGCAAAAAGTACCATTTTGGTGCTCTAGGGCAGTGTTTCTCAACCTTTTCAAGCCAAGTACCCCCATGCGACGAGATGCTCCAGCCGAGTACCCCCAACGATGCCATCCATTAATAACATTGCCCAGGGTAGATTTACATGTATGTTTCACAGCAAAATCCACTGCGATACTCTGTACTGTTATGGCCTATGTATCTGCATTCTCACAGAGGATTTTCTATCTGCTGTGAGAATGTAGCCGCTGCCTATTTACCTAATTAGCTGCCGGCCCTTAACAGATCATACTTACCTCCCTGTACTCCCACCTGCTTCTTTGACTCCCAGCTCACTGACAGCCCGCTCATCCAATCAGTGGCTACGGTGGGACTGTGCACTGATTGGCTGAGCAGGCTGTCAGTAAACCGGGTGCCAGAGAAGCAGGTGGGATATATCCCACAGAGATGGATATGTCCCCCTGGAGCCAGATACCTCCCCCCATGTAGTCAAGAGGCCTTCTTCTATGTAGCCAGATATCTCCCCCATGTAGTCAGATACCTCCGCCATGTGGTCAAGAGGCCTTCTTCTATGTAGCCAGATATCTCCCCTATGTAGCCAGATACCCCTTATATGTAGCAAGATATCTCCCCATGTAGCCGGATACCTCCTCATGTAGTCAGATACCTCCCCCCATGTAGCCAGATATCTCCCCTATGTAGCCAGATACCCCTTATATGTGGCCAGATACCCCTTATATGTGGCCAGATACCCCTTATATGCAGCAAGATATCTCCTCATGTAGCCAGATACCTCCTCCCCATGTAGCCAGATATCTCCCCTATGTAGCCAGATACCCCTTATACGTAGCCAGATACCTCCCACCATGTAGTCAGATACCTTCCCCATGTAGCCAAATACTTCCTCCCATGTAGTCAGATACCTCCCCATGTAGCCAGATACCTCCCCCATGTAGTCACATACCTCTCCCCATGTAGTCACATACCTCTCCCCATGTAGTCACATACCTCCCCCATGTAGTCAGATATCTCCCCCATGTAGTCAGATATCTCCCCCATGTAGTCAGATATCTCCCCCATGTAGTCAGATATCTCCCCCATGTAGTCAGATATCTCCCCCATGTAGTCAGATATCTCCCCCATGTAGTCAGATATCTCCCCCATGTAGTCACATACCTCTCCCCATGTAGTCACATACCTCCCCCATGTAGTCAAATACCTCCCCCATGTAGTCAGATACCTCTCTCCCATGTAGCAGATACCTCTCCCCCATGTAGCCAGATACCTCTCCCCCATGTAGCCAGATACCTCTCCCCCATGTAGCCAGATATCTCCCCCATGTAGTCAGATATCTCCCCCATGTAGTCAGATATCTCCCCATGTAGTCAGACACCTCCCCCATGTAGTCAGATATCTCCCCCATGTAGTCAGATATCTCCCCATGTAGTCAGATACCTCCCCCTATGTAGTCAGATACCTCCCCCATCTAGCCAGATACCTACCCCCTTGCAGCCAGACATCTCCCCATGTAGTTAAGATACCTCCTTCTATAGCCAGATACCTCCCCATGTAGCCATATATCACTTTTCATTTTCCTCTCCATCTGGCCCAGACCACCATGATGATTTCTTGCAGCTACAATTTACCTCTTGCCAGAGAACCTGCCAAACATCTTAGGCGTCACAGTTTTCCTTTAACTTCCCTCCCTTTTTCCTACCTATAGGCTCCCATACAGTAATAATTTCGCTGTTTGGTGTAATGCGCTGTAAAGTGAGTAGGTGTGTGGGTTGTCCCCGTATTTAGGATCCCTCATTTAAAAATAATATTTCCTTCTATGACCCCCCCATATAGTAATAATGCCTCCTGCCCTGTCCCCATAGTAATGCCCACCATTCTACTCCCTCCCCCTCCTGCCCCAACAAACAAAAAAAAAAATTCATACTCACGTTATCCGCCCATGGAGGGGATCTTCCTCTATTCTCCAGCCTCTGAGCCACAAGGAGATTAAGGGGAGAGTAAGGTCTGAGGGGGAAAAGAAGGAAAGAGGAGGATAGAGGAGGTGAAGAGGGAGAGGAAGAGAGAGAAGGTGAAGGGGGAGAGGAAGAGAGAGGAGGTGAAGGGGGAGAGGAAGAGAGAGGAGGTGAAGAAGGGAGAGGAAGAGAGAGGAGGTGAAGGGGGGAGAGGAAGACAGGGGAGAGAGGAGGTGATGGGGGAGAGGAAGACAGGGAAGAGAGTAGGTGAAGAAGGGAGAGGAAGAGAGAGGAGGTGAAGGGGGGAGAGGAAGACAGGGGAGAGAGGAGGACAGAGGAGGAGAGTGGTGATGGGGGTGAGAGAAGGTGATGAGTGATGAGGGGTGAGAGGAGGTGGTGGGGGTAGGGAGGATGTGGAGGGGGTACAGAGGAGATGATGGGGGTAGGGAGGAGATGATGGTGGTAGAGAGGAGGAGTCAACTATTAGCACACACCTGTTAGCATCATGTGATGTTTTTCTCCTTCCTTTTGGGGGGCGTATCCCTTGTAACATACTGGTCATATCCTCTTATAAAAGCTTGTAATATTCAGTATAAATTTGCCATGATGAAGGGACCAGTGTCCTGAAACGCGTCGGTGTGTTTTCTATTGTTATGTTTGGATTTTAAGAGGATTTCTAATAAAGACTTTACATTTTACTTGGAGCTGTGGACTTCCACTTTTTACGTAGAGAGGTGATGATGGGGGTAGAGAGGTGATGATGGGCGTAGAGAGGTGATGATGGGGGTAGAGAGGAGGTGGAGGGGGGAGAGAGGTGATGATGGTGGTACAGAGGTGATGATGGGGGTAGAGAGGAGGTGGAGGGGGAGAGAGAGGAGGTGGAGGGGGGAGAGAGGTGATGATGGGCGTAGAGAGGTGATGATGGGGGTAGAGAGGAGGTGGAGGGGGGAGAGAGGTGATGATGGGCGTAGAGAGGTGATGATAGGGGTAGAGAGGAGGTGGAGGGGGGAGAGAGGTGATGATGGGGGTACAGAGGTGATGATGGGGGTAGAGAGGAGGTGGAGGGGGAGAGAGAGGAGGTGGAGGGGGGAGAGAGGTGATGATGGGCGTAGAGAGGTGATGATGGGGGTAGAGAGGAGGTGGAGGGGGGAGAGAGGTGATGATGGGGGTACAGAGGAGGGGGGAGAGAGGTGATGGGGGTACAGAGGTGATGATGGGCGTAGAGAGACGATGATGGGGGTAGAGAGGAGGTGGAGGGGGGAGAGAGCTGATGATGGGGGTACAGAGGTGATGATGGGCGTAAAGAGGTGATGATGGGGGTAGAGAGGAGGTGGAGGGGGGAGAGAGGTGATGATGGGGGTAGAGAGGAGGTGGAGGGGGGAGAGAGGTGATGATGGGGGTAGAGAGGAGGTGGAGGGGGGAGAGAGGTGATGATGGGGGTAGAGAGGAGGTGGACGGGGGAGAGAGCTAATGATGGCGGTAGAGAGGAGTTGGAGGGGGGAGAGAGCTGATGATGGGGGTACAGAGGTGATGATGGGCGTAGAGAGGTGATGATGGGGGTAGAGAGGAGGTGGAGGGGGTAGAGAGCTAATGATGGGGGTACAGAGGTGATGATGGGGGTAGAGAGGAGGTGGAGGGGGGAGAGAGCTGATGATGGGGGTACAGAGGTGATGATGGGCGTAGAGAGGTGATGATGGGGGTAGAGAGGAGGTGGAGGGGGGAGAGAGGTGATGATGGGGGTAGAGAGGAGGTGGAGGGGGGAGAGAGGTGATGATGGGGGTAGAGAGGAGGTGGAGGGGGGAGAGAGGTGATAATGGGGGTAGAGAGGAGGTGGAGGGGGGAGAGAGGTGATGATGGGGATGATGATGGGGTCACCTCAGGCAGCCTGTTCGGGATTCGTCCCCAGGCTGCCGCATATCCTCCTGGAGCCCCCGGCTGGACGCTGCAACCCGATCCGGGAGCCGCGGGGGAAGAGCGTCAGGCTGCCTGGGGACGAATCCCGAACAGGCTGTCTGAGGTGACCCGGCGGAGAGGAGATGCGGCGGCAGGCTGTTGTCCACGCAGGCCGCCGGACCAGCAGGGCCTCAGAGACAGTGAGTTGAGAGGCTGCTGGTTTGTGACCTCGGACTTCATCCTTCCCCCAGCAGCCTCACCATGTCCTGTACCCCACAGAAAGCTGGTAAGGTTGCTGCTGGGGGAAGGATGTGAGACAAGCGGCGGGGATAGGTGCCGGGACACTGCTGGGTGATAGCAGTGTCCCGGCACCCAAAATATTTTTTCCCCCCCACCTCCCGGCGTACCCCCTCAGCCTGCGGCGCGTACCCCCTGGGATACGCGTACCGCAGGTTGAGAAACACTGCTCTAGGGTTCTCAATTAAAAGCTTTTAAAACCATTGATCACATACCGAAGGAACAACACTTTGGGAGATATACTTAAAAGAAAAAAGATCTCTCCTAATACACCTATTGCTAATAAAAATTGGCTCAGCAGCCAATGCATTGCAGGAAATAAAAAATGCGGGCAGTGCGCATACTGCAATCAGATGCTGCAAGTAGCTTATATTAGAATTAATGGTGTCGAGTGCTACATTAGAGAATTAATTACATGTAAAAGCACCTTCATTATCTATGCAATAGTATGTCAATGTGGGCGGTTTTATGTCGGGAAGACAAAACGGGCAATGTGCATTAGATATAAAGAGCACTGTTATTCTGTGAGGTCGGGGAAGGGTGTCCCTAGACTTATTGCCCATGTAAAGGAGATGCACGGAGGTGATACGAAAGTTCTCCAGTACGTGGGTCTAGAAAGAGTACACCCATTGAAAGAAGGAGGAGATCGTCACCAACGACTTTTGCAAAGAGAGACTATTTGGATTAGTCGGCTGAATGCCGTGGGGCCTGCAGGTCTAAATGAAAGAAACGACTTCGGTCCTTTTCTTTAGGTGTTTAAATGTTTGTTTTTAATGTTTTACAGGCACATGTTTTGTATTGGTTGTTCACCTATTTAGGCACCCTCCCCTATAGCAGTGACGTCCCCAGGCCAGAAGAGGCGTGATTAGTCACGTGAAACGGCTGTAGCCACTGGACGCCCCTGCTTTCACTTCCCCTCCCCACTCTCGTCTATCAAGATAAAATAAACGGATACATACCGCAGCGGTTTTTTGGTGAGTGCAAGCTTGTTTGTCTCCTTTGTTGGATAACTACTATAATACTGCTCCTATGTACAAGAATATAACTACTATAATACTGCTCCTATGTACAAGAATATAACTACTATAATACTGCTCCCTATATACAAGAATATAACTACTATAATACTCCTATATACAAGGATATAACTACTATAATACTGCTCCTATGTAAAAGAATATAACTACTATAATACTGCTCCCTATATACAAGAATATAACTACTATAATACTGCCCCTATATACAAGAATATAACTACTATAATACTGCTCTTCTATACAAGAATATAACTACTATAATACTGCTCCTCTATACAAGGATATAACTACTATAATCAGGGGCGTAGCTAAAGGCTGAAGGGCCCTGGTGCAAAATGTTAGCTTGGGGCCCCCCATCTTACCCGATCAGGCAAAGTCATATCTAACGTTATATCCAATTACTCTAATGTGCCACCGTGTTCTAATGCACTGTCACTGCCTCCACTTCATGTACTGCACTACTGCCCCCTATAATTAATGGACTGTACTGTGTCATTGTCTAATCATTGTATTCCAATCTTTGACTCTCCAGCTGAAAAACTACAACTCTCATCATAAACTGCCAGTTGGAAACGATGGGGGTTGTAGTGCTGCAACCTGAAGAGCCACATGCTGCAAAACTACAACTCCCATAATAAACTGTCAGCAGGGCACAATGAAGTTTGAACTTCTGCAACCTGGAGGAGTCACCTGATATCACCTGCAGTCCTATGTAACACCACAGATAACAGTGATATCCCTCTGAGTACAGATAATGTAGTAGTCACCTGCAGTCCTATGTAACAGCACAGATAACACAGTGATATCTCTGAGTACAGCTCATGTAGTAGATGTCACCTGCAGTCCTATGTAACACCACAGATAACAGTGATATCCCTCTGAGTACAGATAATGTAGTAGTCACTTGCAGTCCTATGTAATAGCACAAATAACAGTGATATCTCTGAGTACAGATAATGTAGATGTCACCTGCAGTCCTATGTAACACCACAGATAACACAGTGATATCCCTCTGAGTACAGATAATGTAGTAGTCACCTGCAGTCCTATGTAACAGCACAGATAACACAGTGATATCTCTGAGTACAGATAATGTAGATGTCACCTGCAGTCCTATGTAACACCACAGATAACACAGTGATATCTCTGAGTACAGATAATGTAGATGTCACCTGCAGTCCTATGTAACACAACAGATAACACAGTGATATCTCTGAGTACAGATAATGTAGTAGCTGTCACCTCGGGGCGCCCCTACTAAATGATGTTCTACAAAATAAGAAAAGTGTCATACAGTGACTCACAGGTGACGTCTTCTTTGATCTGAGGAGTCACTTTCCCTTTTCCTCTCCGTCCAGTCCAGGCCTCCATGATGATTCCTTCCAGATACGTTTCATCTTTTCAGAACCTGCGAGACAAACAATTTAGGCTCCGCACATTTCTAGCAACTTCCTTTCCTTTCTCCCTCCTGTAGGCTCCTGTATAGTAGTAACTGCGCTGTTTGGGATGCCCCCTGTATGTAGGATCCCCTGCTGTGCCCCCTGTATGTAGGATCCCCTGCTGTGCCCCCATGAGCTAATAATGCCCCTAGAGGTGGCCCCCATGAGCTAATAATGCCCCCATGAGCTAATTATGCCCCCATAGGTGCCCCCATATACTAATAATGCCCCCAGAGGTGCCCCCATATACTAATAATGCCTCCAGAGGTGCCCCCATGAGCTAATAATGCCCCCATATACTAATAATGCCCCCAGAGGTGCCCCCATGAGCTATTAATGCCCCCAGAGGTGCCCTCATATACTAATAATGCCCCCAGAGGTGCCCCCATGAGCTAATAATGCCCCCAGAGGTGGCCCTCATGAATTAATAATGCCCCCATGAACTAATAATGCCCCCAGAGGTGCCCTCATGAACTAATAATGCCCCCATGAGCTAATAATGCCCCCAGAGGTGCTCCCATATACTGATAATGCCCCCAGAGGCGCCCCCATACACTAATAATGCCCCCAGAGGTGCCCCCATACACTAATAATGCCCCCAGAGGTGCCCCCATATACTAATAATGCCCCCAGAGGTGCCCCCATACACTAATAATGCCCCCAGAGGTGCCCCCATATACTAATAATGCCCCCAGAGGTGCCCCCATGAGCTAATAATGCCCCCAGATACTAATAATGCCCCCAGATGTGCCCCCATGAACTAATAATGCCCCCAGAGGTGCCCCCATGAGCTAATAATGCCCCCAGAGGTGCCCCCATATACTAATAATGCCCCCAGAGGTGCCCTCATGAACTAATAATCCCCCCAGAGGTGCCCCCATGAGCTATTAATGCCCCCAGAGGTGCCCCCAATGAACTAAAAATGCCCCCAGAGGTGCCCCCATGAACTAATAATGCCCCCAGAGGTGCCCCCATGAGCTAATAATGCCCCCAGAGGTGCCCCCATATACTAATAATGCCCCCAGAGGTGCCCTCATGAACTAATAATGCCCCCAGAGGTGCCCCCATGAGCTATTAATGCCCCCAGAGGTGCCACCAATGAACTAAAAATGCCCCCAGAGGTGCCCCCATGAACTAATAATGCCCCCAGAGGTGCCACCAATGAACTAAAAATGCCCCCAGAGGTGCCCCCATATACTAATAATGCCCCCTGCTCTGCCCCTAAAAAAGCAAACATCCTACTCACCTAATCCGCGCTGTGCAGGCAGCCGCTCTTCCTCCTCTTCGGGCTCCATCTTGCGAGCCGCAGGGACGGGACTTCCGGCAGGCGTGATGACGTCACATGATCACGCCTGCCTGAGAGGTCACGTCCCGGCCTCCCATAGGCTGCTGGTATGAAGTGCCGGCAGCCTATGGGAGGGAATACAGGAGGAGGACACTGACAGGTCCTGCTCCGAAATTCTGATCGCTTTAATGTTCCGCCCGCTCACAGTGCGGGCGGAACATCAAAGCGATCTATGCATCCTGAGAAGCTGCGTGGCCGCAGCTTCTCGGGATGCTCAGAGACAAGTGGCAAGGGGGGCCCAGTCGCCATGGCGACCGCTGCGACCCCTATAGCTACGCCACTGACTATAATACTGCTCCTATATACAGGAATATAACTACTATAATACTGCTCCTATATACAAGAATATAACTACTATAATACTGCTCCTATATACAAGAATATATCTACTATAATACTGCTCCTATATACAAGAATATATCTACTATAATACTGCCTCCAATATACAAGAATATAACTACTATAATACTGCTCCTATATACAAGAATATAACTACTATAATACTGCTCCTATATACAAGAATATAACTACTATAATACTGCTCCTATATACAAGAATATAACTACTATAATACGAACTGGAGAGAATGGAACCGCTGCACATCCCATCTATGGCTGATACTAATGCCGCTAGGCCTATATTAAAAATCAACACAAGAGTGTCTGTATATGAATTGATCAAGCCATATTGCCCCGTGTACCACCGCGCAGGTCCTCTGGTCCACACGGGTCCCTACGCTAACTCCACACCGTGTCGGTCAGCGACCGCCAACCCCGCAAAGCGTGCACGTGCAGGGAAGGGAGGCCATGGAACGGCCCTGCAACCCCAACGTCACAGGACCAGACCCAAAAAGCCCCACCAAAACCCAGCCAGCACCACCGGCGGGGAAGGCTGCCCCCAAAGACACAAGTATGGATATGGTATTACACTTACCATTGCTGCTCTCACAGAATGGGGGAGACATAGGGTCCAGACATGTGAGCACAGGCATCTCCTGCTAATTTTGGTCATGTGGGTCTTATAAAGGAGTGCGAGCTGTTCAGAGAGGGAGAACTGTGAAATACGAACTGGAGAGAATGGAACCGCTGCACATCCCATCTATGGCTGATACTAATGCCGCTAGGCCTATATTAAAAATCAACACCAGAGTGTCTGTATATGAATTGATCAAGCCATATTGCCCCGTGTACCACCGCGCAGGTCCTCTGGTCCACACGGGTCCCACGGTGTGGAGTTAGCGTGGGGACCTGTGTGGACCAGGGGACCTGCGCGGTGGTACACGGGGCAATATGGCTTGATCAATTCATATACAGACACTCTGGTGTTGATTTTTAATATAGGCCTAGCGGCATTAGTATCAGCCATAGATGGGATGTGCAGCCGTTCCTTTCTCTCCAGTTTCCATAACTACTATAATACTGCTCCTATATACAAGAATATAACTACTATAATACTGCTCCTATGTACAAGAATATAACTACTATAATACTGCTCCTATGTACAAGAATATAACAACTATAATACTGCTCCCTATATACAAGAATATAACTACTATTATACTGCTCCTATATACAAGAATATAACTACTATAATGCGGTTCGGGGAAGAAAAAGAGTGCTGCACCTCACACCTATGGCTGATACTAGTGCCCCTAGGCTAAATAAAAACACATCAGAATTTTGTGTATGAATTGATCAAGCCATACTGCCCCATGTACCATCGTGCAGGTATCTGATACACATGGGTCCCTACACTAAGTCCACACCGTGCCAGTCAGTGGCCACCAACCCTGCAGGCGCGCACAGTCAGGGAACGGGAGCCATGGGACGGCCCTGCGACCCCCATGCCACAGGACCAGACCCAAAAACCCAGACCCAGAACCGCATTTTGTTTCTCTCTTTTCTCCGTGTTTTGCACTCCTCCTGGTGAGACCCACATGACCGCAATTAGCAAGAGACACCTGAGTGCACATGGTTTTAATCCCTCCTGTCTTTTCCCATTCTGTTTGCAGTAGCTATGGTAAGAGCAATACCTCATCCAGACTTGTGCTGTTTGGGGGCGGCCTTCTCCGCCGGCGGTGCTGGCCGGGTTCTGGTGTGGTGTTTTTGGGTCTGGTCCTGTGACATGGGGGTCCCTGACTGTGCACGCCTGCGGGGTTGGTGGCCACTGACTGGCACGGTGTGGACTTAGTGTAGGGACCCATGTGTATCAGATACCGCCACGAGGTACATGGGGCAGTATGGCTTGATCAATTCATACACAAAATTCTGATGTGTTTTTTATTTAGCCTAGGGGCACTAGTATCAGCCATAGGTGCGAGGTGCAGCGCTCTTTTTCTTCCCTGAACCGCATAACTACTACAATACTGCTCCTATATACAAGAATACAACTAATATAATACAACCCCCTATGTACAGTATCAGTGACAGGCTGTACAATGGATGAAATGACACAAGACACATTGGATAAGTTAAATTTTTATTACAAAAATATATTGGTAAAGTCTGAAAAATCTCCAGTGGTTACATCTATATCTTATAAGTAAAGCTCCTCACCGTAGACAATCTGTGCTTTTTTATTCCTCTGTGAAGACATGTATTAAAAGTAGAATGATCAGAGACCCCTCACCACATTAAATACCCCCCGATATAAAGTGTGATTCTATAGGCGACAGAATATTATAGATCTATTAGAAGCAATCCCACGCGTTCATGTCCTATATAGAATCAAGAAGAGAGATAAGTTACCGCCAGCTCCTGCTATATCTATACGCTCAACACTCTCCCTAAGGATACTTTATTCATTTTAGAGCTGGACTACATGAAAACTTTAACCTAGCAAGTCATGTGACTTACTGCAAGATACCGCCATGCATTTAAAGTCAATAGAAAAGTCCCGGTGATATAACAACACCTTCCCAATACGCTGATCCGACAAGGTTTCCAGTATTTTACTTAATTGGGATCACAATATTTGCAGTTATGGGAGAAATTGTTGATTATCCGATTTTCAGGACTGCGCCATCATGCAACTTTGACTAGTCAAAGTCAGATAGATTCTCTAACAATAAATCAGTATTGGTTGGATTAACAGGAAAATCTTGAATTGTATAGGCAGCTTTAAGTTACTGGCTTCATTGTGGATGTAGGTTTCCTCATTAATGTGTTACTATATATATATATATATATATATATATATACACACACACACATATAGGGGGAGATTTATCAAACATGGTGTAAAGTGAAACTGGCTCAGTTGCCCCTAGCAACCAATCAGATTCCACCTTTCATTTTCCAAACAGTCTGTGAGGAATGAAAGGTAGAATCTGATTGGTTGCAGGGGCGACTGAGCCAGTTTCACTTTACACCATGTTTGATAAATCTCCCCCATAGTGTATATCTCATTATACGGGCAGTACGCTAATTATAAGGCTTTTCATAAAAGCTTCCCATAGAATTTCCATCATACAAAAATAAATACGTCCTTTCTTTCCCTTTCTCATACCAGCCATAGAAATCCATGGAGCGTCTTATAAGGAATCTTACAGGCGTACAATGCCAGTCTCTAGACTTAGGGTGGAGATTTCTGAACAAAGTTGATGTCATTGTTCCACAACTTTCTAACATACTTTGGAGAGAAGTCATCAGTGGTTTTGTGTAGGTTTTGGCATAGAATTGTCCCAAAACATTTTTTGCACAATTTTCTTTTTTGTGCAAAAATTTGCATCTTTTAAACAATTTGATAAATTCCTACCAAGATTTCTGCTTGCTGGCAGTGAATCTGGACATAGATGTTTACCTGTCTTGTTATCGTACTGTGCACAGGTTGTTACTATGTATCAGTATGGGCCATACGTGGATTAAGACACCTCTATCAAATCAGCAGTCACAATATGACCCAACAATGATGCTGTCTCCATTAATCACCATATGCTCCACACAAAGTGCTATGTGCTAAGAAAGTGGCCTGTGACTACAAGTACCAGAATGCCATATTATCAGTTTTGTAGGTTTTCCAATGATGAAAAATCATATATTGGTAAATATAGTTATTCTACCACCTTTTGTGCTTTTCTCTTGCTTCTGATGTTTTCACTTCCTGTCTGGTGAACATCCTGTAATGGACCTTCTATTCCTCTTGTACACTCTACCTGGGAATTCATCCAGCGTGTGTGTGGTGGGCAGGGTTGTAGACAATAAAGTGTTGCGAGATTGGGGTGGCGTTGGAGAGCTGGTTGAATTCCCAGCTACAGTGTACAGCAGGAACAGAACGTCTATTGTACACTAAAAAAGAGGTGGGGCAGACGGTTTGCATCCAACGCAAAAGGAAAGCATGAAAGACCACAGACAGGTAGTAAAATAACTTTATCAATAAATGTTTCATTATAAGACAATTGAAAACTGGCTTCAGCTTTGGAAAACCCATTTAAAGGAAATGCATTAAAGGAAAAGTGTTCCTTTTTTTTTTCCAAACAGCACCACTTTTGCCTACAGGTCATCTCTGGTAGTGCAGCTCAGCATCATCAGCCATCTATACGTTACTGCATTTATTTACTCAGCTGTTTTGTACTGCGTTGTATAGACTTGCTCATGCAGCTGCATCTCTCTGCCTGTCGGGAGGGTCAGCTTGTCTGCCTGTTTCTAACCCAGTCATAGGTTGCAGACCACTAACTAGATATTGACTGCATACATCAACAGTATACAAGAAGAGGGATGGTATAGGTAATAAAACATAGCTGTTATAATAATAGCAGAGCATGCTGGGAACTGTAGTATAACCCATGGTGCAAAAACGTTCCCGTACAGCAGCTGCTTCTAGAACATATCGGCCATAAGACAAAGTTACAGTAATCTATATAGTGTGTAATATTACAATAAATTAGATCTGATCAGTCTAGTATAGAATATACAGAACAGTGAATCCTTGGATTACGAGTATAATTCATTCTGGGACCAGGTGCTTGTAATCCAAATCAAACCAAAGAAAATTCTCACCATAAGAAATAATTGAAACACAAATGATTCGTTCAACACAGTAGGATTTCCCTAGGTTGAACCTGATGGACTCTTGTCTTCTTTCAACCTTATTTACTATGTTACTATGTTCCGCAACTAAAATAAAGTTGATACGGTGTTCTGTATTAATAAAGAACACTGTATCAGTAAAGAAGGGCTTAATCAGTTAACTCTCCCTCCACACACAGCTCCCCTGGGGAGCTGCAAACCCGCTGGTGCTTGTACCTACTAGTGCTAGTGCCGGCTGCCTGGAGCAGCTATTAGTGAAGGGGTTAATTCAGGGGTCCGACGCTCGTTAACAATTACTAAACTATTTTTTGGGGCGAACGATAACACGTAACACACGTGGGAACGGGAACGATATATGTAGTGTAACGATTATTTTGCGATCGTTACATGGTCGTTTAAAACGTTGGCCGGGGTGATCATGACCATACGACACACCTACTTTTTTTTTAAACCTTTTTATAAACGACTGAAAGATTTCTAATTTTACGAACCGATTAGCGAATTATCTTTCAAAGACCAACAATTTTTTTTCGACATGCTGAAGAACAATTTTGAACCACTCCCCAACAATTTTGCAGTTGTCGTTCGCTCGTTTAAAGCTATTCCACGGAACTATTATCGTTAACGAGTGGACGTTGCAACGAGTTTATAAACGATAATCGTTCCATGGAATAGGGCCTTAAGTATGTCAGTGGCTATTAATGGGTTAAAGCGTTGTAGCTTTGCACAGAGTTGGAGACCATTGATCTCTCCAGCTGTTGCAGCTATCAGGGCATGCTGGGATTTGTAGTTTTGCCACAGCTAGAAAAGGACAGGTCAGACTGGAGACCACTAATCTACACCAAACTCCTAATAAAGTTTTCTTTTCCACTTTGTAGAAAAGGTTTGAAGTTTGTGCCCCCTCAGCTTAGTGGATACAGTATAGCAAAGGCACTATCATAGGGGGAGATTTATCAAACATGGTGTAAAGTGAAACTGGCTCAGTTGCCCCTAGCAACCAATCAGATTCCACCTTTCATTTTCCAAAGAGTCTGTGAGGAATGAAAGGTGGAATCTGATTGGTTGCTAGGGGCAACTGAGCCAGTCTCACTTTACACCATGTTTGATAAATCCCCCCCTATATCTATCTATCTATATACTCAGTACAGCAGTCTATATACAGTATACATCAAACACAGACATTATAAATCAAACATCAAAACACATATCAAAATTCAAGTAGTTATATGTTTCCAGTGGGGTGTATGCTATACTCCTATCTGTATGCTCTATTAGGATAGACTAGAAGGGGACGTTCTTCTCTATGGTGCTCTATGGTTCACTAGATGCCCCCCTTCCATCAGGGCCAATTATAAGTAAGCTTAGCCCCTTTTCTTTATGAGCAGGAGTAGTTAGGAGCCTCAGGACAGGCTAACTGTAATGAGATTAGGAAGAGTCAATAAAGCTATGGCACTGGCTGTGGGAGGTCTAGTTTCAACAGTTTAACCCCATACAGGGATCTGGATTTTGCAGCTACATAACCCATGGTTGCGTCTTCAGTGTCGCCACTGAGAAGCAGAGCAGACAAGCCTGCCTAAAGTGAATAGCCAGACATTTATGAACCATATAGAAAATGTGGAGTGAAACAGTAAATATGTTATTTATCTTACACTGATCCTGAGTTACGTCCTGCATTATACTCCAGAGCTGCGCTCACTATTCTGCTGGTGAAGTCACTGGGGGACATTCATGAAAAGTCCGGCAGGGGCGTATGCCCCTTCTCCCTGGCATATGGCTGCCATATACCCGATGGGCAGCCAGGGGGGGGGGGGGGCGCAACAAGGCGGGGAGGAGGGCTGGCTTCCTTATGCGCGTCATTTATCATTCATCTTCATAAATCCCCCCCCCCACTGTGTACATTACATTACTTATCCTGTACTGATCCTGAATAACATTCTGTATTATACTCCAGAGCTGCACTCACTATTCTGCTGGTGGGGTCACTGTGTACATTACTTATCCTGTACTGATCCTGAGTTATATCCTGTATTAGGCTATGTTCACACAACGCATATTTAGTGCCTGTACCCTGGAAGATGTCACCAGACATTCTACCGTCTTCCAATATAGGATAAGATGCAATATAACTGCTAGAACTTGTTAACTGTTTCCAAAAGTAACCGGGAGAAATGTGAGTGCAGCTCTGGAGTATAATAACGCTTGTAATTCAATATTATTTCATGTTGTGCAATGAATATATCTATATGGCGTATAAGGATAGGTCCTTTTAAAGGGATTTATCTATTTATCACTTATCGATTGGGATCGGTGGGGTCTGGGCAGTAAGACCAATAGTCAACCATCGGATACCTGATAAAAGTAATGAGAGGGAGAATTCCTTTAAGTGAACGTCATCTGCACCGACTTGTGGAGGAAGGGGGGCAGCATTAATAAAACCCACATTACAGTAACGAGTGGATTTGCCCCATTGTACCATAATCTTACATTAACTGCCCCTTTAGTTCTCACATCAAGTATATGGAGAATCTCACTGCGTCAGGCACAAACAAGTGTTTTATAAAGAACATTTGAAGGGTTGACTCTGTCGTGCCGCCATTACTCCTGACCAGCAGACTTCACCCGATCAGAGGATCGTCGTCATCCTGAAACTGCAGCCGGGTAAACTGGCGAGCGGAGGGGATCTTCTTTTTCAGCAGAATAATAATCAGACAGGAAACAGTGGTAAGCACCAGGATCCCGCCCATGACGATCCCTACGGCTTCCGGGACTTGGATGCACCACTGGTCAGCTAACAGGCACTTGGTGCTGGACAGGGTCCCGTTGTTGGGCTCAGCCTTCAACCCGAGGATGTGACACATCATGGGATAGATGTCTACGCTGTTTATCGTGCTGATCTTGGCGTTCTTGTGGAATGCAGGTCCGCGAGCCGCTAGGAAGGGATGCATGCTGCGGAGACTGTTGTCATAGCCGTGATTGCCCACTGCAAGAGAGAAACAGTCTTCATGGCACCTTACCGCATTGTAGGCCAAAGGCTGAACACATGATATCCCATTCCACTGGATTCATTCCATCAATAACTTTTTTTTTTTTTTTTTTGCATGTACTGGTGAAACAGCTAGAACTTTTAGATTTTTGTACCAATTAGTAATTTTTAGATACACAACTCACCCTAGTTAGGTCTCTGTGTTGGGGTTAGGATTTGATATTTTTTTATTATTATTATTATTTTTTTTTATTATATATATATTTTTTTATTTTACCTTATACCTTTTATATTATTATTATATATATTTTTTTTAATTTTACCTTTTTTATACCTATTTTTATAACTTTTTTGATCTTGATTGTTTTATAGGTTTTTTATTGGCATTTTTTTATTACTAATTTCCCCCTGTACATAAAAATTGCCATAGAAGCCACAGTAACAGGGTAAAACAAGTGGCAACTGGGACTGCTTGGGCGTGGGTGGATCTTGTGAGGGGTCATGTGACCTGTCATCTAGTGATCAGTAGGGCTAATGGAGGTGGTGAGGCATATCAATGTCAATGTTTAGGGGTCCCTCAGACTCATTTTTATGAGTGTATTGGAGAACGGCCTTCCCAATGGCCGGCAAAGTGGCTATATCCTCATAGCTACACAGTAATAACATGTTGTCTACACATGACATTATCCAGCTATGGAGGCCGGATATCAGCTATACAGGAACTGCATTTCAGATCCTTAAAGGGGTGGTGTAACAAAAAAACAAAACAAAAACCAACTAGGTCTATACTGATGTATTACGTTACATTAAACATATTCCAAATTTACAAGCATTACTTAAAATGCAACATTTGAGAGATAAACTCACTAATCCCCCCTGTGCTGCATAGATTCATAACCTGTTGCCCTTGGCAACGGCCCACCAGGCATCCACTTTCTTGGGACGCTCATGCTTAGTTCAATCCCAGTCACATGACCTGTCTGATTAGTACTGGCAGTTGGTTTTCACTTCACCTGCAGAAAGCAGGATTGTGGGAAAGTACGAAAGTACTCTCCAGCTCGCTTGATTACTTTTAAACCTTTATTGTATAATGTTCAAAAGGCCCTTTTGAACATTATACAATAAAGGTTTAAAAGTAATCAAGCGAGCTGGAGAGTACTTTCGTGCTTATACCGTGTTGGATGCCCTTGGGTCCGGGGGTTTTTTCTCGCGTGCTCGTGGAGAGGCATACAGCCATAATAAGAACACCACATTCCATCTAAAGGGACTTTTTTGTTGTGAGTGCTGACCACTCTTTGTTTTTTGCATGCACTACTTGTGGGAAAGTGTCTGCCCTGTTGCATGGCAACCGCAGGGTCACAGTTCAGAGAAGAAGCCAGGAAGTGATCAGATGCATAGAGAAGCAAAATGGTACAGTAATGTAAGCTTCTTTACTATATATATATATATATATATATATATATATATATATATATATATATATATATATATATATGTATATATTTATTTATATGTATGTGGAACACATCTGATTTTACCTTCTTTGCTTTGTGACACCTCCCCTTTAAGTTTTGTGGCCAAGGTAAAGTAGTCACTTCTCTTCCCCACTCCTCTCGGCACTATACTTACGCTACGTTTAGAAGCCTCACAGGCAAGTACTCATATACACTACTACTCCCAATATAATCTAATAAGTAACTACTCCAATAAGAACCCAAATACTTATACACAGTAGACGCCTTACAGGGTAGACCAGAGGACGCATTCTGCACTATAGTCCATCCCTCGTCCGCCACCGCGATGATGGGCTGGATGCGGCTGTTGTGCTTGTAGTGATATCGCTCCGGGATGTCTTCTTTAAGGTACACGGTCATGTGATCACTGCATTTTTTCAGCAGGTTGTAAACTAGCATCTTATCTAGGAGACAGGGAAAAGGTAAGTTTGATCCTCTGAATACAACTGAACTTATAGTCATTTCTAGATATATTTATAACATAGATGTAGCAGAGCTGAATATGTCATTTAAAGGGGGTGTCCATTTCGGAATTTTTTTTTCCATTGTAGCTGATTACATCTCACCAGCTATTACCATTGGGCTACTGCATACTCACACAGTTAACATGTGGCAGCACAGAGTGTTAAGGGCCCTATTACAAGAAGCAATCATCAGCCAATTCGGCCTATTATCGCTCCGTGTAATATAGAGAACGATTAGGCCCAGACCTAAAGTCATCGGCCGCCAACCACGCATCGCTACGTGTGATGGCGATGCTCCTGGTCTCCTCCTGCGCTCTGCTTCCTCCCCGGCCTATGTTCCCCTTTTCGATTTTATGTTGTGGCCTTGTGCTAAAGTTAAGGGAGAAAAAAAAAAATCATGTTTCCCCCCACCATTCAGCACTCTATAACCCCAAGTCGGAATATGAGAATGGAATTTTGGAATTTTCTGCATTTGTTATGACATGTGACAGCTCTTCTCATTTATTTTGACCTGTGGTAAATTGAGGGGACTGGGCACAATTTGGAAAGACACGCCCCTGTCTATATCAGGTCTCACAGCTGACAATATATATTACAGCAAACACAGAGCCATGAGGAGGAAAGAGCTGCCTGTAGAGCTCAGAGAGGATTGTGTGAAGAAACAAATCTGGAGAAGGTGACAAACACATTTCTACTGCACTAAAAAGTTTCCAGAGAGGTCAAGAAGAAGATGCAAACAACCAGGACTCTTCCTAGAGCTGCTGCCCGACTAAACCAAGTATTTGGGGGAGAAGGGTCTAGGAAAAAGAGGTGACCAAGAATCCCTTTGGCTAAGCCTAAAAGATCCTGTGTGCAAATGGAAGAAACTTACAGAAGGTCACTCAGCATCACTGCAGTGCTGAGTGGACAGAAGGAGGCCGCTCCTCAGTAACAGACACATGGAAGTGGTTTGCACAAAAGCATCTAAAGAACCCTCAGACTGTGAGAATGTGTGAATGTCCTTCAGTGGCCCCGCCAGAGCCCTGTCCTGAACCCAATGGAACATCTCTGGATAGACCTGATAATGGCGTCCTTTGATGACCCCAACCAACCTGATAGCGTGAGGGGATCTGCAGAGAAGAATGGTAGAAAATCCCCAAATGCAGAAAATTCCTCAAAGAGGCTTCACCTAAGTCCTAACAAAACGTGAAAAAAGCTAAAGGGTCTGAAGACTTTTCGAATACTTCTTATACACTATAGTGGCTATGCACAAGGATGGTGGTCGGTTACTCTACCAGTTTCTGAGATCCCTATTTATACAGGAAATAATTAGTACATGAGCACTCATTCTTATTATATTCACCTTCAAGTGGCAATATGGCTGCAACTGCAGTTGCATCCACCAGTGTGTAGTTACCGCGGCCAATACAATCATCAAGGACAATAATTCTCTCCTTGGAGCACTGGGTCATCCCATGGTCACTGGTGATTATTACATTGACTGTATCCCAAAGCTTTGACTCTTTCAGCTTGGCCACCAAGAAGCCTATATCTTGGTCTACGGTGCTCAACACTTGAGCCATGTTTGTTGTGTCTTCCGGCCCATAACGATGTCCACTTTTGTCTGGTTCTTCAAAATACAAAGTTGCAAAGTTGATGGGGTCTTTGGCCCTGGTGAACCAGGAGGTGATGTTATTCACCCGCTCCTCAAAAGTCGCCGAGGGGTTGTATAGTAAAAAGTCATTGAGGGTGACGTTGTGGATCCGGACATCAGTTCCTGGCCACATAGCAGAGCCGCTCCTCCGACCTGCACGTTGATTTGTCACCCAAATAGGGGTAGCTTCATTCCACCATACTGGGTTGGATTTGGAGCTGAAGTTGCCCAGACTAAAGAACTCATTAGTGTCATTGTCGTACATTGAATTGGCTACAATCCCATGACTCTCAGCGTATAGACCAGTGACTATGGAGTAATGGTTAGGGAAGGTCTTTGTGATGAAGACATTTTTGACATCCCTCACCAGGACGCCATCATCAATAAATGCCTGGAGATTGGGCAACGAGTAGTTTACTAAATAGTCCGCTCTGAATCCATCAAAGGACACAAGGATTAACCGGGGGGGAGATGGTTCTCCAGAGCACACAATGACTCCATGCAACAGGGATAGCACCAACGCATATGTTTGCATCCTGAAGGTCTGGTCACACAGGATTATCTGGAAAAGAAAACCAGAGTTTAATAATTCAAGACAAAGTTACTATAAAGAACATGTAAGAGTAAAGTATAGAACAAGGAACACTTCGAGACGCCCAGCTCACACTACTACAGTGAGTCTAAATATCCAGTTTACACCCTTTACTTACTCATTCTAGATACCCAGCTTACATCCCTTACCTACTCATGCTAGATGTCCAACTCACATCCATTACTCACTCATTCTAGATGTGCAGGTTTCATCGTTTAGCTACTGATGCTAGATGTCCAACTCACATCACTTACTCATTCTAGATGTCCAGGTTTCATCTCATTCTTGATGCCCAGCTTATACCCATTACTAACTCATTCTAGATGCCGAGCTTAAACCAATTACTCACTCATTCTAGATGTCCATGTTTAATCCCTCTTCTACTCATTTTAGATGTCCAACTTACACCCTTTACTTACTCATTCTAGATACCCAGCTTACATCCATTACCTACTCATGTTAGATGTCCAACTCACATCCATAACGCACTCATTCTAGAGGTCCAGCTTTCATCTCTTACCTACTCATTCTTGATGCCCAGCTTCCACCCATTACCTACTCATGTTAGATGTCCAGCTTAAATCCATTACCTACTCATGTTAGATGTCCAGCTTACACCCATTACCTACTCATTCTAGATGTCCAGCTTACACCCATTACCTACTCATTCTAGATGTCCAGCTTACACCCATTACCTACTCATTCTAGATGTCCAGCTTACACCCATTACCTACTCATTCTAGATGTCCAGCTTACACCCAATACCTACTCATGCTAGATGTCAAACTCACATCCATTACTCACTCACTCTAGGTGTCCAGGTTTCATCCCTTACCTACTCATTCTAGGTGTCCAGTTAACACCCATTACTTACTCATTCTAGATGTCCCGCTCACACCATTGTCTACTGACTCCAGATGCCCATATTACTGCCTCTTCCATATTCACGACAGATATCCAGATAATACCGTACCCATTTCATGCTCACTCTTTCTACCGACAGTTCACTGTATTGTAACAGTAATAAGGCTTATAACAGCGCATTGTACAACCAAACACTTTGTAAAACAGTGACTCTTCAGTTGTGGTGACACTACAACCCCCAGCATGCCATGACAACTTCTAGCTAAGTATGCCGGTGGCTGTATTTTTTCTGCAGCCGGAGAGCCTCTGGTAACAGAAGGAAAAAATATACTGCACATTTATCCTGTGACCCCACTAAGGCCTAGCACTGACTACTACTACACAAGTTTACCGACCATTCAATATTACCCGAGAGTGCCAACCGCTATATCTACGTTCACATTATACTGTGTAAAGATCTTCTCTACAGCCGGATGATAAAGTGTAACACAAATAACAATCTACCTAGTGTCTATTACAAGTCCACAATCCGGTGATGACTGACCGATCCAGCTGATCCACTACTCACATATAACATTTCATCCATCAATAACCGGAACGAGAAATTCCAGTTTCCACTTGAAAGAAGAAGGTAGAGTCCCTATGCTGAATGTTACTGAGTCAGTCAGATTATCGCATTACTCTTACTGTACAACCTGAGGTTCAACGCATTAGGAACTGCTGGACTCCCATGTAGAGGTGGGCATTAGTCGGCGGTGCGCCAAACATAGTGGTTTATGGACTAAATGACCAAAATATATCCATATTATAAATAGGTCCACAGCTACAATATCTGGTTTAACACGGTCCATGGTGGAAGCGACATGAGCAGAGGCCTGTCCATCAGGATTGTCACAGTCACCGAGCAGATGTCACCAAGGCTGAGACCCCTAAAGTGTTGGCTGCCTCTTCTCTTTTTGCCCATATAATGCTGGCTCTCACTCACCCCCACTGTTCCTGCTGTGTCATCTCTTTCATCCCAGCTCTGCTGAATCCAGCACAGGCTCACCTAGGCAGACAGAGTCAGTACCTTCTCTGCCTGCTGACAGGACAGCGTAATAGTCCTATATATCTCTAAATAAGCTATAAAAGACTATAAGTATATAGTCAGAGAAGGTGAGCTGTCATCTATTACTGTCATCTATTATAACCAAGTGACTGCCAATGTTTAATAATCAACATCATTAAAATGGGAGTTTTTGTTCCCCTCCCCCTCGTGGACAGCTTGTCTGGAACAGTCCATGTAGTTTGATCATATAAGAGGTTCTGGCAGAGATAATGACCCCATTGAGAGCACAGAAACACGTTGTGTTTACAGGGGGTCACCATCAGATAACATAACCTAACCTAACTAGCTGAACACTAGCTGAAATATATATATATTGCTTTCATAAAGAAGAAGAAGAATAAAAATGCAAGAGTGCTACTTTAAGGGTGAAAACCAGGGATCCCTTAGATTCCACCTCCTAGTCTCTGCGATCTGCAGAGGTTACCTCGGTCAGAGTCCCTGCTGAATGGACAATGGTGGTATACTCTAAACTAGAGACAGGCTGTCTATCTCTATTCCTATGTCTATGAGACATTTCTTTTAAAGTGACCAGGTGTTTTCTGAGTGCCTCTAAAGGTGACACCACCTGCTACCAAGTCTACACATCTGTCTCCAGTACCAACAACTGGACCTACCCATCTGATACCTACCAGTGACCTATGCATATAACAGATACATGACATACTCAGCTCAGCTACATCTGATCCTTTATAGCTGTCATTAAGGAGAAGCTACCTCTCCAGTTCCACCACTTCCTGCAGTCGGTTTCCTGAGTCACAGCTACCTTAAAGTTTTTGTTCAGGTTTAGGTAACACAAAACCGAAAAAAGAATTTATAACGGATGCAAGACCAGTATATATAAATTTACTTTATTGTTTACATATCAGAAAGTGAAATTGTTTAAAAACAGATACATCACAAGGGGGCTAGAGCTAATACAAATCCCCATAAAAACGGTGGATTAACAAGGTTCTTATATATAAAAAAAATACCGTCACAGAGCAAAATACAAAATGATGAACCTATACATGTACTGGGCACTGGGCTGGTACTACATACAATAGATAAATATAACTCACAGTGAGTATATAAAGATAAATAAATACCATCTTCCTATAATATAACATTACCCATACGTATCCTTAGTTCATGTATCCACCTCACCGTACACCCTCAGGGTGTACGGTGAGGTGGATACATGAACTAAGGATACATGAACTAAGGATTTGTATTAGCTCTAGCCCCCTTGTGATGTATCTGTTTTTAAACAATTTCACTTTCTGATATGTAAACAATAAAGTAAATTTATATATACTGGTCTTGCATCCGTTATAAATTCTTTTTTCGGTTTTGTGTTGGATAGTGTTGGGTGCGCATGGACCGCACTACTTGAGCCTTGTATAGGAGTACAGGTTTAGGTAAGCGGAATAAACTTTTGCACAGTAAGTCCTATCGGTGAGGCTATGTACATAGTGATATACGGAGTTACACAGTGACGGAGACAATAAAAGAACAGGCAATAATGGTTCCCAGTGTATAACTAATGCATGAACCGGGGAAGAGACTGACCACATCCTGTATCATTAGGCTATGCTCATACTTTATACTACTGACTAATAAAAACCTGCAAAACACCTCTAACAGCCTCATATTGTGTGTATATATATTATATGTATATGTACAAGTATGATGTGTGTATAAGATGTATATACTGTATAAGATGCGTGTGTATGATGTATATGTATAATGTATAAGAATGTGTATGTATTATGTATAAGTATGATGTGTATGCATGATGTGTATATAAGATGTATATGTATAATATTGATGTGTAAGTATGATATGTAAGTATGAGGTGTAAGTATGAGGTATAAGTATGAGGTATAAGTATGAGGTATTTGTATAAGGTGTAAGTATGATGTATACAGTATGTATGAGGTGTAAGTATGATGTATATGTATGAGGTGTAAGTATGATGTGTATTCATAATGTATATAGTATAGAGCAGTGATTTTCAACCAGTGTGCCAAGGCACACTAGTGTGCCGTGCCACATGGTCAGGTGTGCCGCAGGGAAAGTTCCCCAAACTATGGTGCCCCTGTGAAACAGGAGAAAACAATGGGGGAGAGAAACCTGGGGATGGGGGAGAAACATGGGGATGGGGGAGAGAAACAGCAGAGAGAAGCAGGGGGAAGAGAAGTTTGGTGTAGAGAAGCAGGGGGGGAAAGAAGTATGGTGGAGAGAAGCACAGGAGGGAAGCACATGAGAGAAGCACGGGGGAGAGAAGCACAGGAGAGAAGCATGGTGGAGAGAAGCAGGGGGGAGAAGTATGGTGGAGAGAAGCACAGGAGAGAAGCAGGGGGGAGAAGTATGGTGGAGAGAAGCACAGGAGAGAAGCAGGGGGGAGAAGTATGGTGGAGAGAAGCACAGGAGAGAAGTAGGGGGGAGAAGTATGGTGGGGAGAAGCACAGGAGAGAAGCACAGGGGGGAGAAGAAAACAGGCCCAGGTTTCACACTGAGTGAGTATAAATAGATTTAGAATCTATATTGTTAACTATATGTATAATATGTACTGTTTTAGTGTCATTTTGTGCCATTTTGGTTGGTGGTGTGCCCCGGGATTTTTTAAGTATAAAAAGTGTGCGCGGCTCAAAAAAGGTTGAAAATCACTGGTATAGAGTATTTATTAGGCATAGATTTACTTATCTTTTCACTGTATGACACTGGTGTCCTTAGTCATTTGTTTTGACTGCACGTCGTGCCTGGGTAATTCATTATCTTTTTATATATCTTTATTTTGGGTCATGGTAGCAACATTATTTGCTTATAACCCCCTGTAGGTCATATACCCACTGATAATTATTGTGTTTGGGTAGACCATGAATTTTTGTGTTCCTGATTGGAACTTTTAATTGTTTTTAACTGTGTTTTGTAGTGTCTTGTGTGATTTCCAATATAATTTAATAAAATATATTCGTATTCTTTCATAAATCAGTTAGTGGAGTGCACTCTTGATTAATGTCTAGCCTTTTCCTTTTTTTTTATTTATAATGTATAAGTATGATGTGTATGTATAATATATATGTTGGATTTTTATGTATGTCATAGGTGGGAAGTAGTTTGTGTGAATATTTGTATATTTTTGAAGCGATGACACAGTAGTTATGGCTATGTTAGTCCCCCCACAGTGTTGGAGGAGTAGCAGGGCGATGAAGAAAGTTTTTTTTAAAGTGATTCTTCTAGTACTTATCAGCTGCTGTATGTAATGCAGCAAGTGGTTTAATGGCAACTTGTTGATTTAAGGGGGTTCGCCAGTATAAGAGAAACACAGCTTTTTTTTTTTTTAGCCTCCCCACTCCCAGCACTATGGCTTCACAATACACCACATCGCTGGAATTTTTATTTTATTACACAGCCAAGTTCCCTTTTTATATTTAACCCTGATGTCCCCGACACATTATATAGAGACAATCGCATGCTTTTTCCCTCCTGAGCTTTGATGAAGAGAAATCAACAGCAAACGAGCAGTTAATATGGAAGGAAACGCTGCAGCATGCTTCAGAACATCATTATTGTAGCTTGGAACCCTAAATCCTCATGACTGGTTCCCTTTAAATGGTCGAGAATGAAGTTACCGCTGATCCCAGCCATTACAGTAGAATGTATAATACAATTATACTAGTAGATACAGCTTATCATTGAAATGGTGAAGTTCACAATCCTGCAGACTTCAGAGCTGAAATCCTCCAGCATGCCCTGCTTATTCAGTTTCTGCACAGAACCTACAATGGTGATCTGCCTCCTCCTTATATCACTGAAGAGTCATCTATCATAAGACAAACTAAAGGCAACTGATCAGGCCGCCAGGTGCACATCCCCCCCAAATAATAGGGGGCGTACAGCTGATTGCAGCCACGATCAGGGGTCCTTCAGGCTCTGGAAACAAGAGTTGTGGGCTGTCTAATAGGCCCCTCCATCAAGTCAGCCGGCACCGTCACCCCATGCAGTGAAGCCCCATTTCTCCCAGCAGAAGTGGTCACAGACTCCATCTTCCCCCAGAGACAGCACATACCATAGCAGTGCCCGACCCTCTCCTAATATCATTAGCTGCCGGCAATAAGACATATGGGCAGTATACAGGAGGTGGATTAGTCCTGATAAGACTGCCCACCTGCCGGGATCACTGGGGGCATCCTGCCATGACTATACTCCAATATTTAAAGAGATTTAATATTCTAATATTTAAGAAATAATTTCAATTTAAAGAGATTATCCAGAATTATAAAAACATGGCCACCTTTGTTCAGAAACAGCGCCACCCTTGTCCTCAGGTAGGAGGTGGTTTTGAAGATCAGATCCACTAAAGTCAATGGAGCTGAGTTGTAATACCACACACAGCCTGAGACCAGGTGTGACGCTGTTTTATAGAAAAAAGCAGATATGCTTTTCTAAATCTGGACAACCCCTTTAATTCCACCTAAACAGTTGACAACTCTCCAATAGCTAGAATCTAGAACAAAATCAGAGAAGAAAGCTGCATGTGACTGGTGCATAGGACGCTCTATACTGCTGGTGAAGATCAATTAACCCTTTACTATCCAAACAGCAAGCGATCTCAATAGGATCAGAACCACACACTCCCGCCTCCAAGACTTCTCTCGTGCTGCACCAGTTCTCTGTAACGCTTTACCAAAAGAGCTCAGACTCATTTCCACCACCCACAGTTTCAAGAGTTCCCTGAAGACCCATCTCTTCAGGCTTATAACATTCCCTAATCTTGTCTTCCTCTCAGCTATCTCTTCTCCATCCACTCTATAACCCTTTAAATGCCATGTACTTTCTAACTGTACGCAGACAATGGCGTGTGACTGGCTCGTCCAATCACCTATAGGCACTTTTCGACTATGTACAATGACTGGAACATTGCCAAATAAAGCCCTTACTGCCTCTTGTGGCACCGCCAGTCATCTTAGTCTGTACGCTCTCGAGAGCAGGTCTCTGTTTAAATCATTTTTTATTCTATTTTATTTATTGTATAATGTATTATAAATGTTACCTGTTTTGTACGTATACAAATAAATATTATTATTATTATTATTATAAGGCTCCAAATCTGCCCCCCTGCGCTCCAGCGATCCTTTGATCTAACAATCGGACATGATCCTTCCCCTGGATCTCTATCCTAGAGACTGTGTGTGAGGTATATGAGGTTGTTGTCCTGGTACAATGTTCACTACAGGTGCGGTGACAATGACGTCCCTGCCCTGCACTTATCTCCGCACACCTGACAGGAAGAGCAGCAGCCACACAATATACGGCCAGCAATGAGCCACCTGGTCATGCTGCTCTATACTACAGGAAATGTCCTTCAGTAATGACACCTGTTAGGACCCCCACTGATCCTGAGCAATAGCACCCCCAATACATTGCGACCTACAGCCAATCCTATTCAAGTAAATGGGGGCAGTATTACTTTTATGCAGTATATAAAGACCACCAGACCATATGTGCAGCTACATAGGGGCCCAGGAGATAAAGGGGCAACTACTACCATAAAGGGGGCTTCTTACTATCTATTATAAGGATGGGGATCCTTCCGCCCTCCAGCTGTTGCAAAACTACAATCCCCATCATGCCTGGACAGCCGAAGGCTGTCCAGGCATGATGGGAATTGTAGTTTTGCAACAGCTGGAGGGCAGAAGGATCCCCATCCCTGGTCTATTAGGTGCATGTATATAAATGTATAGGATCATATAACTGAACTGGTGCTCTGGAGAACTAGGGGCCCATACGGTTCAGGTAAGCCCCCCACCCCTGTGCTGTATAGACAGGGTCCATTTACTCTAGTATTCCCCATTCAGCTGGGCAGCACTACAACTCCCATCATGAACTGTCCCCCATCACAGCCTCTGCTGTCAGGGCATGATGGGAGTTGTAGTGCTGCACTGCTATCCATCCCTGGGATCCATCTGGGGGCCACTGTAACTGGCAACACACACAGCCCAATGTGAACACCGTCCAGCAGCCGCCACTCACTACACACAGTAACTTCAATCGGACATCACGTGACTTTATATCTGTAATATTGTTGCACCGACCGGTAATCAGTAAACAACATTACACGTCAATAGATAAACACAGCTCTGCTACACCGGTCACCGCCCCCTCCCCTCCGTACACACACCGGCCGGGTACCGCGGGGGTCTCCGCTCCCGTACACACTCACGTATATACTCACAGAAACCGCACAGATTCCGTCCCCCCCAACCTCCAGAGACTCCGGCCGCCTAACTCACTGGGCGGGGCTTCCAAGTTGGGCGGGGAGAGGTTGTCACTAGCCGCCATCTGATTGGCTGCGGTGCGATGACGTCTCTGACGCTCGCGGTAGTGCGATTGACAGCGGGTTGTGTTGTGGTCACGTGATGCAGCATGTTACGTCACGGCGACCTCAAATCTGATTGACAGGATGTGTAAACTGGTACCTGGAAGTGTCGCAGTAGTGTCAGTCACAGCAGCTCAGGTTCTGCAGGATGTTTTAACCCCTAGCTGACCGGCCTAGTGCTACTCCTTACCTACTTTTGCACAGTAAAAACATTTTAAAGGGATTTTCTATTCAATTTATTTTTAATTATTTATTTATATATATATATATATATATATATATATATATATATATATATATATATATACACACACACATACATATTTTTTTTATTAAGTTATGTAACTTCATTAAAAGACAATGTATATTATATATAATTCTTACAGTGGCTGCAAGGGAGTGGACATGGCCCCTCTGCTGCCACCAATGGCTGTGGCTGGAACTGCAGGACTGCTCAAGCCCTGGTCCTGGCATGCTTACTTATTAGCTAATAACTGCTGCTGACTTCAATGAGCAGCCCCTGCCACAGCTCCTTGCTTGCTGTCTGTGAATGTAATAGAACAGGCAGCAAGGGGGGAATGAGGGGGAAGTGACCGCTGAACTGACAGGTCTGTGCTCGCTTCCCCCATATTATCATGTCCTGTAATGAAGCCTTTACACTTGGGGAAGCTGTCTGAATCAGTAGCGCCACAGCAGTACCGTGTAGCAGAGCTAGTTGGGATAGCTGTCAATCAACGCCTGCATAGCGACAGACAGCATCTCTAACTGTAATGTGTATTCTAATGTATATATACAGTACTAGAAAATGTACCCGGCGCTGCCCGGGTATAAAGTGCCAGTGTGTATAGAGGGTCCTGTATACCTGTAGTATAGAGTTGGTGGAGGTGCTGTATACCTGTAGTATAGAGTTGGTGGAGGTCTTGTATACCTGAAGTATATAGTTCGGGGGTCCTGTATACTTTAGTGTATAGTTTGTGGTTCTGTATACCTGTAGTATAGAGTTGGTGGAGGTGCTGTGGCAGTGTTATCCAGTCACAGTATGGCGGTATTGGTCAGGTCTGGTATGGCGGTGTTATCCAGTCACAGTGTGTCGGTATTGGTCAGGTCTGGTATGGCGGTGTTACCCAGTAACAGTATAGTGGTATTGGTCAGGTCTGGTATGGCAGTGCTATCCAGTCACAGTATGGCAGTATTGGTAAGGTCTGGTATAGCGGTGTTATCCAGTCACAGTATGGCGGTATTGGTCAGGTCTGGTATGGCAGTGTTATCCAGTCACAGTATGGCGGTATTGGTCAGGTCTGGTATAGCAGTGTTATCCAGTCACAGTGTGGCCGTATTGGTCAGGTCTGGTATAGCGGTGTTATCCAGTCACAGTGTGGCCGTATTGGTCAGGTGTGGTATGGCAGTGTTATCCAGTCACAGTGTGGCCGTATTGGTCAGGTCTGGTATGGCAGAGTTATCCAGTCACAGTTTGGTGGTATTGGTCAGGTCTGGTATGGCGGTGTTATCCAGTCACAGTATGGTGGTATTGGTAAGGTCTGGTGTGGCGGTGTTCTCCAGTCACTGTATGGCGGTATTGGTCAGGTCTGGTATGGCGGTGTTATCCAGTCACAGTGTGTCGGTATTGGTCAGGTCTGGTATGGCGGTGTTACCCAGTAACAGTATAGTGGTATTGGTCAGGTCTGGTATGGCAGTGCTATCCAGTCACAGTATGGCAGTATTGGTAAGGTCTGGTATAGCGGTGTTATCCAGTCACAGTATGGCGGTATTGGTCAGGTCTGGTATGGCAGTGTTATCCAGTCACAGTATGGCGGTATTGGTCAGGTCTGGTATAGCAGTGTTATCCAGTCACAGTGTGGCCATATTGGTCAGGTCTGGTATAGCGGTGTTATCCAGTCACAGTGTGGCCGTATTAGTCAGGTGTGGTATGGCAGTGTTATCCAGTCACAGTGTGGCCGTATTGGTCAGGTCTGGTATGGCAGAGTTATCCAGTCACAGTTTGGTGGTATTGGTCAGGTCTGGTGTGGCGGTGTTATCCAGTCACAGTATGGTGGTATTGGTCAGGTCTGGTGTGGCGGTGTTCTCCATTCACAGTATGGCGGTATTGGTCAGGTCTGGTATGGCAGTGTTATCCAGTCACAATGTGGCGGTATTATTTGGTATGGTATGACAGTGTTATCCAGTCACAGTATGGAGGTATTGGTCAGGTCTGATATGACAGTGTTATTTAGTCACAGTATGGTGGTATTGGTCAGGTCTGGTGTGGCGGTGTTATCCAGTCACAGTATGGCGGTATTGGTCAGGTCTGGTGTGGCAGTGTTATCCAGTCACAGTATGGCGGTATTGGTCAGGTCTGGTATGGTGGTGTTATCCAGTCACAGTATGGCGGTATTGGTCAGGTCTGGTATGGAGTGGTTATCCAGTCACAGTGTGGCGGTATTGGTAAGGTCTGGTATAGCGGTGTTATCCAGTCACAGTATGGCGGTATTGGTCAGGTCTGGTATGGTGGTGTTATCCAGTCACAGTATGGCGGTATTGGTCAGGTCTGGTATGGAGTGGTTATCCAGTCACAGTGTGGCGGTATTGGTCAGGTCTGGTATAGCGGTGTTATCCAGTCACAGTATGACGGTATTGGTCAGGTCTGGTGTGGCAGTGTTATCCAGTCACAGTATGGCGGTATTGGTCAGGTCTGGTATGGTGGTGTTATCCAGTCACAGTATGGCGGTATTGGTCAGGTCTGGTATGGAGTGGTTATCCAGTCACAGTGTGGCGGTATTGGTCAGGTCTGGTGTGGCAGTGTTATCCAGTCACAGTATGGCGGTATTGGTCAGGTCTGGTATGGAGTGGTTATCCAGTCACAGTGTGGCGGTATTGGTCAGGTCTGGTATAGCGGTGTTATCCAGTCACAGTATGGTGGTGTTGGTCAGGTCTGGTATGGAGTGGTTATCCAGTCACAGTGTGGCGGTATTGGTCAGGTCTGGTGTGGTGGTTTTGGTCAGGTCTGGTGTGGCGGTGTTAAGTGTGACGTGTGGAGCTATTACCTACCAGTCCTGATGCTAATTGGTGAGTGAGGATGGGGCATCCTCAGGTTTAGTGCTTAGGGCAGCAACAGCTGGTAATACTGTCCTGTATACCTGTATAGATGGAGTAGGGGGTCCTGTATACATGTACTGTATAGATGGAGTAGGGGGTCCTGTATACATGTACTGTATAGATGGAGTAGGGGGCCTTGTATACATGTACTGTATAGATGGAGTAGGGGGTCCTGTATACATGTACTGTATAGATGGAGTAGGGGGTCCTGTATACATGTACTGTATAGATGGAGTAGGGGGTCCTGTATACATGTACTGTATAGATGGAGTAGGGGGCCCTGTATACATGTACTGTATAGATGGAGTAGGGGGTCCTGTATACATGTACTGTATAGATGGAGTAGGGGGTCCTGTATACATGTACTGTATAGATGGAGTAGGGGGTCTACCAGTTATTTCTGTGGATGTTGTGAGGCAGCTTCCCTAGCAACCACAACTCCCTGTGAAAATGAAAGCAGTAATCCTATTGGTTGCTAAGGCTCTCAACTGCCGTTTTCTCTGGGCAGCTGCAGCTAATTATGTGTGTGCAGTGTGGAGATTTTCCCATTCATCTCTATGGGGCGCTTTTTCCCCTCCCCCTCCCCTCCTGTACATCTGGCAGGGACAGGACCTTCGCTCAAACCTTCCTGGGAACCCAATGTACCTGTGTGCCAAATTTGGGGTCAAACGGTTCAGGTGTTTGGAAGTCTATATGGGACAGACAGACAGACAGACAGAAGGACAGACAGACAGACAGACTTTGATTTTTATGATATAGATATATTATAAATCTTTAACAAAGTTATATTAGAAATTTATACAACTTTATTCAAGAAATATAAAAAAAAAATGCTAAAAAAACAAAAAAAAAAACTTAGTTTATTAGTCAACTTGTCATCCTGCAAAAAACGAGCCTTAAAGCTGGACTTACATGGCAGCGGCTGTGACAAGGGTCATGTGACCAAAAATCGACAGGTCAATTAGTTTGAATGACGTGGTGTCAGGCTGGTGTCCCACTGCCTTTAAAATCGTGGAAAAACGCCAGTGATCAGATGTCGGCTGGAGGTCAATGGAAGTTTATGATCTGCCTTACACACATGGCGTTTTTGAGGCTCTTTGGCATTTTTTCAAAAACACAGCATGCTGTGTGTATGGTGTTTTTTTTCTGGTGTCTCTGTAACCTTCTTTTCTAGCAACTATGTCATGTGATGGAGGAGGAAAAGAAAGTTCAGCCATCTTGGTGCACACACAAATGCCTAAACCACGAAAACGTTTATTCACACATAAAGTCAAAAACACCAGGAAAAACAACGCAAATGCATGGAAAAAACGTGCAATGCAATGCATTGGCATTTTTTTGAAGGCCAGAACATCACCACCACCACCAAAAAAAAAAAAAGTATGAGGGCACCCTTAAAGAGGACCTGTCACCCTCCGTGCCGGGGTGACAGACTCCCGACCCCCAGCTAGATCCCCTTATACTGACCTCATCCCGCTGAGTCCTGCTCCCGGAGCTGGTCCTGGGACGGAGATATCCCGGTCAGAAGCCGGCGCGCGCGCTCTGGAGACAGGTCCAGGGTCCATAGAGAATGAATGGAGCCGTGCGCGCGCTGCAGAGTTGAGTCTGGCTCCATTCATTCTCTATAGACGCCGGACCTATCTTCACAGCGCGCGCGCCGGCTTCTGACCAGGATATCTCCATCCCACGACCGGCTCCAGGAGCGGGACTCAGCGAGATGAGGTCAGTATAAGGGGATCTAGCTGGGGGTCGGGGGCCTGTCATCCCGGGGGTGACAGGTCTCCTTTAAGGATGAAGTAACTGAATGGGGTGACGTTGAGACCCACAAGTGGCCATGACCTGACATTCCCAGCTCCATACCCAGTGTATACACGGAGGCTCGAATACACTCTTACCGTATACTGAATAGAGTACATTTCAGTGGTGCGGACCCTAACTGTGTGTTGTATTCTGGTTTTCCAATTGATTCTGTTGGTTACTCTCTTCCTATTATCTTTATGTCTGTTTTAATATCATTGTACTATATATATATCTGTGATTTCCTTATTTTAATTGTACCAAGAAGAATAATGAGGCCCCGCCCCCTTCACATCAACAGGTTCCATCATTATTTATACACGTGAATTGTCTTGATCTTTTATTGTTCTTTTTGGTCTGATGATTTAGATGGATGTTGGACGCCGGCAAAAAACAAGCTTCTCCAATAGTGGGGCTTCATGGGGGCTTGCTTTTTACTGGATGACTTGGGGTTTTCAGGTCATTGTAGGATATACAGGACTTTTTCATGATTTTTATTGCAGCTTCTAGGGATCAGGAAGATATCAGGGCTTCTTTTCTTACTATATTGACCATGTGGGATAAATGTAGGCAGCTGCAATGAGTCTCCTTGTAGTGTGGTGTAATCCTCACCATTAGACCCATGATAACCATCATTAGCTGATGAGCCGCGGCCACTGGTCGGACTGGTTGGTTTGCTTAGTTCAGTACAATGTTTGCACAACATTCATCACATTGTGAAAGCTCCGGCTGTTCCGTACAGATCAGGGTCACCGGCCCATACCAGTCACATCCCGAAAAATTATGGGCAATAAAGTGCACGCTTATTAACCCTTCTGTCCTTTGGTGCTAGAGGGGGTATGAGGAGGATCCTTACTACCATTCACCTGGATGTATGTGTGAGGCTAGATGAAGGATTCCGGTGGACACTGGGTTAAAAATTAAGTGGGGCTTGCTACCCATGTATGCAGGGCCAAGTTCAAGGGTGACAACCTAGTCAATTGCCCAGAGCCCCCATCCATAAAGGACGCCCGCAGGGTTCCAGGCAGTTCTTTTTCACCACTTTTCACCAATTATAGCCATGGTGTTACAGTTGAAAGCAATGGCAGAGCAGGGAGCAACAGCTATTACCTATAAGGGGCCCTGCTAGCTATATGGGGGCACTACTACCTGTTATGGAGGTAGATGGGCATATTCATTATATGGGGGCACAGTGCTGATTGTTATTACTGGTTTGACCCCACAGAAACTGCCCGGTCAGGCAATTATTATCCAAGATGGGATGCTGCTTGTGGGGTCAATGAATCTCAGAAACCTTGTAGCACAAGGACGGGCATTTTTACTCTGTGATGGACACAAAGAGGGTTATCATTAATGTGATGGGAGAGTAATGGGCCAATGGTATATTAAAGGGGAACTCCGGGTAATAAAGATTTAACCCCGTACTATCCCCACCCCCACCAATCCCGATATGATTAAGAAAGACTCCAGGTAGGAGTTGATACATCACACTGTTTTATGTCACCATTTTTATGGAATAAAGCAGTGAATAGAATTTTAGATAGATAGATAGGAGATAGGAGACAGGAGATAGATACAGGCTTGGACTGGCCCACAGGGGAGCAGAGGAATCCGCCGGTGGGCCCTACCCTTTGGTGAGCCTCTAAAAAGGTGGCGGCCCTCCCTGTCTAGAAGTTGCAGGATGGCATATAATCCCCCAACACTGCTGCACATGCCTTTCTCCTGGTCACTTACTGCCTGTATCTAGTAACCCGGGGTTTCAGCATATTATATAGAGGGAGTGATTGGGGTGACAAGCAGCAGCATGTAGTGGGCTGATTTAGCACAGCCCCTCTCCCCTGGGATCCTCCGCCACCTTCTCCTCACAGACTACCTCTATCTGCTCTATGTGCTGCTGCTGGCAGTTGGGACACAGGAGGAGGGGAGGGAGAGGGGCTGCAGCCTGCACTGTGTGGCCCTGGAGCTGCAAATCTGACAGCCTGGAAAATGTAGTTTTACATGCCACCCATACTGCTAACCTTTACTCTGGAGGATTTCCAGGTGTTTATACGCTCCTTGGGGGAGGTTTATCAAACATGGTGTAAAGTAATACTGGCTCAGTTGCCCCTAGCAACCAATCAGATTCCACCTTTCATTTTCAAAAGAGTCTGTGAGGAATGAAAGGTGGAATCTGATTGGTTGCTAGGGGCAACTGAGCCAGTTTCACTTTACACCATGTTTGATAAATCTCCCCCTTGTCTATTCATTTAACAGTTTTGGCAGCCCTTTCCACATACAATTACATCAGATTGTCAGCTGTCTCCTTCATGCTAATAAATCCACCATATATAACCGTATACCAGTGGATTCTAAACTGAGTGACAGGAAATGCTGGGCATTGTAGTGTATAGAAATGTCTGTGAACCACAAGTGTCCCTCCAAAAAGATGGGAGGTATGAAGGAAGGCTGACATGTGTTTTCATTCATCATCATCATCATCATCATCATCATCATCATCATCATCATCATCATCATCATAAGCTTTACAGTAATGGAGCAGCTTTATCAATCTGTTAGAGACAAAACACAGTCTGATTCACCTATAACAACCAATCACAGCTCAACTTATATCTTAATATATCATAATATATCTTAATATATCTTATATAACTGATATCTTAATATAATATAATATATCTTAACAAGCTCTTATAAAATTAAAGCTGAGCCGTGATTGGTTGCTATGGGCAAGTCAGACTGTCTAAGTTTGGCATGGCAACCAATTACAGGTCAGCTTTTATTTTACCACAATAATTTGAGAAATGAAAGCTGAGCTATGATTGGTTGCTATGGGCAAGTCAGACTGTCTAATGGTGCGTTTACACAGAGATTTATCTGACAGATTTTTGAAGCCAAAGCCAGGAATGGATCTGAAAAGAGGGGAAATCTCAGTCTATCCTTTATGACCTGATCCCTATTTATAGTCTGCTCCTGGTTTTGACTTCAAAAATCTGTCAGATAAATCTGTCTGTGTAAACGCACCCTAATGCTGGGTTTACACGGAGCAATAATTCGCCCAATCGTACGATTAACGATTTCGAAGTAATGATTTTTTTTATAACGATTAGCGTTTAGTTGGAACAATATATCGTACAGAAAATTCGTTTTGCGATCGGTTAAGCCTATCACACACATAGGTAAAATCAGTGAACGACTGTTTACACGGAACGATCGGCGAATTTTTTGCGAACAACGAATGACGATTTATGAACATGTTAAAAGATCAAAATGAACGATTTTTCTATCGTTCGCCGCGTTTACACGTACGATTATCGTTCGAATTCTATCGTTATCGTGAAAATTCGCCCGATAATCGCTCCATGTAAACTTAGCATAAGTTGCACATGGCAACCAATCACAGTTCAGCTTTTATTTTACCAGAGTAATTTGAGAAACAAAAGCTGAGCTGTGATTGGTTGCTATGGGCCACACCATATTATTTAGTGTTCTTAGTGTGCCCTAACCATAAGCTGTTTGCTTGGTAACAGGTGTGTTTAGTGACCTCTGCAGTGAAGCACATCGCCAGTCATTAATGGGTTAATGCTTCCGATGTGTTTACCTGCAGTAACCATGGCAACTGTGCAGTGTGAGGACAAGCGCTTATGTCAAAAAGAAGGTTCTATAAAGCAATGCACCGCGCCCTAATCAGTGCCATCTTGGATGTGCCAGAGGACCTTGAGCTTGACTAATTTACTGCACCGACCCTCGATGTAATTTAGAAGTTCTAGCAGGGGAAAATGGGTGATCTGCTTTAGACTACCCCTTCATCGACTCTCCACCTTCTTGAGCTGGATCTGTGAGGGAGAAGAGATGCATCCGCCATCAATAAGGCCGGGTTTACATATGTCCGGCGGTGCGGCGGCGTTTCCCTCCGGCGCAGGAGAAAAGCGCCGAAGGGGAACGCATCTTTGAACTGATCCCATTGTTTTCAATGGGATCGTTCAAAATGTGCGGCGGTGAACTAGCCGGACCGTCGGTGCGTTAGGACGCATCTTGCAGCGTCCTGGCGGACCGCCGCTTCTGTGATGCGGCGCCGTACCAATTCAATCGAATAGAGCGCATGCCGTTCGGCTCTGGCATCTGGCGTTCAGGCAAATAGTAGCACAAAATAAACATATATCTCCCCCTGTGTGCTCTCCCCTATAGTCCCCCCTTGGTCCCCCAGTAGTATATCGCCCCTCCTGTTTCTCCTCCAGTAGTATATAGCCCCCCTGTTGCCCCCCCAGTAATATTTAGCTTCCCTGTGTGCTCTCCCCCAATTAGTATACAGCCCTGCTGTGCGCTCTCCCCCAATAGTATATAGCCCCCCATGTGCGCTCTCCCCCTCCCATATAGCCCCCCTGTGCGCTCTCCCCCTCCCATATAGCCCCCCTGGGCAACTCTCCAGCCATGGCTCCCACAAGGTTTCCCCCACAGGGATTTTTTCCTCACCTGAGTGCTGGAGGGTGACTCTTTGTGAGTCAGGGGTCTGCCATTTTCAGTGACATGTAATTTTAAATAAAATTGGGACCATTTGACACCTGATTACAATGTGTTGTGTCTTTATTTTGCGTTCTTTAGTTTGAGGCTGGTTATATGTATATGTAGGGTGGGCCCCAGGTACCCCAGGTACCCCAGTCCGACACTGGAGATAGATACTGTGTTTTCTGTGCAAATCAGAAGCAGATTGAGCAAGTGGTAGGTGTATAGTACAAGACAGGGGCCGGTACCCGGCAGTTGGTTCTGGAGTGCAGTGCATGCTGGGAGATGTAGTTTCCTGGCCGAGTGCCATGATGTAAAACTGGGATCAGTTTGGATGAGGGCTAGGAGCAGCGTAGACAAGTGGGAAAGGTGTCAAATAATCAGTGGGGGATCGGGGAGTGCACCTATTTGCTTTTTGTGTATTTATTTCGTTGTAGGAAAAAAACATTTAAGTCAGTGGGGGGAAATGTCCAAAAAGGGCATAGAAACATAAAACACAGATGGGAGCAACATTCAGCTGCTGCATTCAGTGTCGGACTGGCCCACCAAAGGACTGTAGGATCCTCTGATGGGCCCCCAGCTTTAGAACCTGCAGTAACACTGACTGACATGTTGTTTCTCACTGGTTCTTCATTGGTGGGCCCCCAGGATCATTTCCTCTATACCTCTATATTTCCCGTTGCACTTCTTATCTGCCTCTGTGGTGAATTCCTTATCTCCTTTCTTTATCAACTTGTTTTATATTCTTTTTACAGCCGGCTTTCACTATAACATCCTCAGTGTCATGCGAACAGAATCATCACGTGAAGCGTATAAAAAGCAGTGTAACTGTGACCCTGCACACCGCGAATCTCATATTACAGTGGTAAAAGCAACTAAGATGACCACAGCAACCACAGCTCTAATGGATCATGTTACTCACGCTTTCTTACTTTTATGTATACTGTATGTGCAACACCATCAAAGTTACCCTATATAGAGGTGGCAGGCAGCAGCAAGTCCCTTTAAACTGTGCAGTAAGAGTTATCCCATATTAACAATGCCTTCAGAGTGCCCCTACCCATTCATTGCCAGCATTGTGCCCTATAATTCGATGATAAATGTCTGGTTCCTAGCAGAACCCCATTGGGGGAGTTAACTATATGTATTTGTATGCTCCCTTTGTACAGTCTGTCATCAGACAGGTATATTGCCAATTTTGCGTGTTTGGGGATGTGGAAATAGACACATATGATGTTATTTCTATATTTATGGATCACAGTAGATAGAACATGGCACAATGCCTCTCCTTAAAGGGAATGTGTCATCAGAAACTTATTGTATGAATAATGTTTTTATGTTAAACATTTTTAAAGAATTTTTGGTGACATTTTTTTTTTAGATTTTCTATCTATATTAAGCCCTTAAGGTCAAAGCCTATTTTCGTTTTTGCGCTTTTGCTTATTCCATTTTAAGTTTAAAAGTCCATAGCGCTTGCATTTTTTCACCCTAGAGACGTATATGAGCGCTTATTTTTTGCGAAACCAATTGTACTTTGCAATGACCGGCATTATTTTTGCATAACATATGCTGCAAAACCGGAAAAAAATCATTTGCGCTGTCAAATTGAAAAAAAAACGAATTTGTTTTGATTTCGGGGAGTTTTGCATTTACGCCGTCCGTCCTATGGTAAAACTGACTTGTTATGCATGTTCCTCAAGTCGTTACGATTACTATGATATATAACATGTATAACTTATATTGTATCTGATGGCCTGTAAAAAATTCAAACCATTGTTAACAAATATACGTTCCTTAAAATCGCTCCATTCCCAGGCTTATAGCGCTTTTATCCTTTGGTCTATGGGGCTGTGTGAGGTGTCAGTTTTTGCGCCATGATGTGTTCTTTCTATCGGTACCTTGATTGCGCATATACGACTTTTTGATCGTTTTTTATTATATTTTTTCTGGATTTGATGCAACCAAAAATGTGCAATTTTGCACTTTGGAATTTTTTTGCGCTGACGCCGTTTACCGTGCGAGATCAGGAATGTGATTAATTAATAGTTCGGCGATTACGCGCGCGGCGATACTAAATATGTTTATTTATTTATTTATTAATTTATAAAATGGGAAAAGGGGGGTGATTTGGACTTTTATTAGGGGAGGGGATTTTTTATTAATAAAAACACTTTTTTACTTTTTTTTTTACTGTAACTAGAAGCCCCCCTGGGGCAGGCCATAGCAATCTATTGCCGAGCCGGGAGCAGTGTCATTCCGACGCTGAGGCCCGGCACGGGCAGAAGAACGGATCTCCCCCCCGCGATCGCATCGCGGGGGGGAGATCCGTCCCACTAGACACCAGGGACGTGAGGTCTGAAGCCTCTAAGTGCAGCTGTCAGGTTTGACAGCTGCACTTAGAGGCTTAATTAGCCGGCGCGGCAACGGGACCCGCGCCGGCTAATAGAGGCACTGCCCGGCTGCACGTGTCAGCCGGGATCAGCGCCGTTCAGAGCGGGCTCCCGGCGGGACCCCGCTCTGAACACCCCGAGCGGCACCATGACGTATCAGATACGTCATGGGTCGCTAAGGGGTTAATAAATACTCCTGAAATCTTGCAGTTTTTATTCTCACCACTGGGGCTAAAGGTAAGCTGAGACTTCCTGCTGTGATAAGAGGAGTCTGCTGTAAAGTGATCTTCACAACATTACAGCATCATGTGACAACAGTAGGTAGATAGCATCAATACAAGAAAAAAGCAGATCCCTGTGGAATTAACTTTTCAAAGGCCACAGAGCGTGCTAATTGATGTTTTACATTCATCCAGTCAAGGGGACTGAATCTGTCTATTGTCATCTATGTCCATGAGTCTGGCTCTAAAGCACATCACTAAATGCTGTTAAAAACAGCTCAGGCAATATGGCCGCCCCCATAACAATGTACAAATAGTGAAATATATAAAAATTAAAGTCAGAAAATAGAAACAGATTAGAATAAAAGAACAAGCTTTAGTGTCTGACTCTTATCAGTAAACTAAATTTAGGCGACACATTCCCTTTAAACGGGTTTCCTTGTACATCAAGTTTCTTTGGACCTTGCCATCATTAAAATTGATTCCATTTTAGAAGCAGTCCTGTATTATGGGTACCATTCACATGATTAGGGATTGGCTGCAATACCAAACACAACCATTAGACAAGGGTGGCGCTGTTTTGGTAAAATACAATGCTTTGTTCTGATCTTGGAGATACTCTTTAAGGACATCTCAGATGGGCCATAGTTCATGTTTTAGTGTCTATTTTATGGATTAATAAAATAATTATCTCTCGAAGAGTTAGCTCAATTTCCTTCTCTACCAATGTGCAAAGGGCATTCACTAGGGATGGGACCCAGGATGGAATACAGATAATCTTTAACCATGTTCCTAATGGATAATATGACTATGGCCTCCTTATCTCTGCTGATCTGCTGAGGAGATCTGCGCACGGGGCTGGTGTAGAAGGTTTATAACTAGAGGAGCACATGAGACATCTCTGAGGCTGAGGCACCATGAATTGGTGGAAGGTGACCGGCTTTGCCTTCGGGGCCGCGGTGATACTAGCCATCGGACTCTTGATCGGCCATTTTGCTATTCCGGGTGATCCGGAGCCGGTGCCGCAGTGGGTGAAGGATCTTGCCCAAGATCTCGATGAACAATTTATAGACCAGTTCATGAAAGAAGTGAATAGTGAGAACATCAAGGAGAATCTAAGGTGAGACCCAACAGTCCCTGATCCCATCTGCTTCTTGTGTGGACTTATTAGGTTTTATCTGGTCTTACTCTTTGGAGTGGCTGTTTGAGGCTAAATGACGGCCGTTATTTCATAATGAGGGACATTACCTGTACAATACTGGCTGTCATAATGAAATAACGGCCAAAAAAATGGACGTTGTGGGAACGTAGCATTATTCTGGTGTGTTATCTATTATGATATATAATTTCTTAGTGTTATTGTTATAAGTTAGAGATACAAGTACTATGTATTGTGGTTACTCCATTGGATATAATAACAATGAAACAATGATATATGTGTAAGCAGGGGCATAGCTAGGGGTTCAGCCTAGGGGGGACGAGTGAGTCTCTGTGGGCCCCAACCAATTATGTTACCCATAGGGAACCTCAGTAGATGACAATGCTTTCTGAATAATAAAGGGTATTTTCTACTACATTATTCATAGTGAACAGGGACTGAGAACAGTGGAAAAGACTTTCTATATTTCTCATATATAACCATGGAAAAATTAAAGTAGTTATCCAGCATTGCAAAAACATAGCTGCCTTTTTCCAGAAACAGCGCCACTCTCCTCCAAAGCTTGGATGTGGTAGTGCAGCTCAGTTCCACTAAAAGAATAGAACCAAGTAGTAATACCACAAACAACATAGAGGAAGCTGTGGCGCTGTTTTTGTTTTCTAATTAGCCATCCATCCATTCTTCTATCTCTTTATCTCATATCTATCTGTCTATTGACCAGCATGAGGACTACACCATAGCTGATGGTCAATGACCAAATAGGCAACACCCAACGGGGATAGCCGCAGCACCAATAGAGTAAATGTATAGTACAAATGCTGGGTAATAACGATAAATAGTCCCATGGGGTTCAAGGCAACTATACTAAATAACCTATATACAAAAAAGCCAGACTACTGCAACATAATAAAATGGAATAATTACTTTACTAACCCATAGAAACAATACATGACAATACATTAAATAAGTAGGAGAAATCAGCCCCGATAATCCTGGTGTACAGGGTATATGAGAACAGCCAATTTATGGCTCCATGTAGTATTTAGACCCAATTGTAGCCCTCATATAGTTCGCAGGGTCCCTCTATGCTCTCATATAGTAAAAAGGCCACCATCTCTACCCTAACATAGTAGATTACCCCCCTTGTTCCTCCATATAGAAGATAGACCCTCCCTGTGCACCCCAATATAGTAGTCAGGCCCCTCTGTACCTTCATATTGAAATTCAGCTTCTCTGTGCCTCCATATAGTAGTTAGGGCTTCTGTGTCTCAATATAGTAATTATTTCCCTCTGTTTCCATGTGGTAGTAGTTAGGGCTCTCTGTGCCTTCATATAGAAGTTAGACTCCCCCTGTGCATCTATATAGTATTAAGACCTCTCTGCGGAGGCAATGACAACCCCCCTCCCCCCCCCCAAAAAAAGGCGTAGTAACCTCAATGAAGGCATCCCCTCCAGCACCATCTCATGTAGATAATCCCCCTGGTATGTATTCCCCATGCAGCCACCCCCTTTCCCAGTAGTAATCTCCCTGGTAATCCTCCTGGTGGTTAGACACCACCACCACCACTACTGCGAGTAGACTGTACCTACAAATTAGGTACCCCCTTTTCAGTTAGCCAGCACATCCCATAGCCCAACCCCCATAGATAACATCCTTCCCAGGAGTTAGGGCCCTATTACACGGGACGATTATCGTTTGAAAAATCATTAAATCGTTCCAATTTAAACGATAATCGTTCTATGTAATTGCAGGCAACGATCGAAAAATCATTGGTATGTCGTTGATCGTTGATTTAGATCTGAACCTAAAATTATCGTTAATCGTTCGCTGTAATTCCACGTTCGTTCGCTCAAGTTCCGCATTTTTTCACTAATCGTTAAGTGTAATAGCACATTGTCCATTGTTTTTCTGGGATCAGAAGGAGCAAACGATCATAGTAACGATCGCAATAACGATCATAGTAACGATCATAACTAACGATTATCGTTCTGTGTAATATGGTGAATGATTTCATGTTAACGATAAACAATCTCGTAAATCGTTAGTATTTAATCGTTAAAAATCGCTCAGTGTAATAGGACCCTTAGCCCCACCCATCCACAAAGATAACATCCTTCCCAGGAGGTAGCCCCACCCACCCACATAGGTCTCCTCCTCTATAACTAAGGGGGGGGGAAGCCATACTTACCTGCTGTGTGGTTGCAGTACTGTATTCTTCTGATGGCAAGTCTCTCCCTGCTCTCTGAGCGCATGAGTGACATCACTCTTTCTGCCACAACAGTGTTTGGCAGGGTGGAGAGCCAATGCTTTCCTCGCCTTGTCAATCATCCTGCTGCATTCAACTGTATGTTCCCCTCGCATACAAGCGCATACAGCTAAATGGTCAGACACAACATTCAGTAGCCATGTGGGCCCCCCAGGAGCACTGGTTGCTGGCCAGGGGCACCCTGCACCATCCCCTCCCCAGCGTGTATGTCAGTAATGACGAATAAAGCCTAGCCTGAGACTGGACCCGGTGAGTGCGGCATTCATTTTCCTGAAGTAGAAGTATTACAGTAGTTATATTCTTGTACATAGGAGCAGTATTATAGTGGTTATATTCTTGTATATAGGGAGCAGTATTATAGTAGTTATAGTCTTGTATATAGGAGCAGTATTATAGTAGTTATATTCCTGTATATAGGAGCAGTATTATAGTAGTTATGGTTCAGGGAAGAAACAGAGTGCTGCACCTCACACCTATGGCTGATACTAGTGCCGCTAGGCTAAATAAAAAACACATCAGAATTTTGTGTATGAATTGATCAAGCCATACTGCCCCATGTACCTCGTGCCGGTATCTGATACACATGGGTCCCTACACTAAGTCCACACCGTGCCAGTCAGTGGCCACCAACCCCGCAGGCGTGCACAGTCAGGGAACGGGGGCCATGGGACGGCCCTGCGACCCCCATGCCACAGGACCAGACCCAAAAACACCACACCAGAACCCGGCCAGCACCGCCGGCGCCGGAGTTCGTGTTTTGCAATTCTCCCTCTCTGAACAGCTCGCACTCCTTTATAAGACCCACATGACCAAAATTAGCAGGATATGTCTGTGCTCACATGTCTGGACCCTATGTTTTCCCCATTCTGTGAGAGCAGCAATGGTAAGTGTAATACCATATCCATACTTGTGTCGTTTGGGGGCAGCCTTCCCCGCCGGTGGTGCTGGCTGGGTTTTGGTGGGGCTTTTTGGGTCTGGTCCTGTGACATTGGGGTTGCAGGGCCGTTCCATGGCCTCCCTTCCCTGCATGTGCACGCTTTGCGGGGTTGGCGGTCGCTGACCGACACGGTGTGGAGTTAGCGTAGGGACCCGTGTGGACCAGAGAACCTGCGCGGTGGTACACGGGGCAATATGGCTTGATAATTCATATACAGACACTCTGGTGTTGATTTTTAATATAGGCCTAGCGGCATTAGTATCAGCCATAGATGGGATGTGCAGCCGTTCCATTCTCTCCAGTTCGTATTATAGTAGTTATATTCTTGTATATAGGACCAGTATTATAGTAGTTATATTCTTGTATATAGGACCAGTATTATAGTAGTTATATTCTTGTATATAGGGGCAGTATTATAGTAGTTATATTCTTGTATATTGGAGGCAGTATTATAGTAGTTATATTCCTGTATATAGGAGCAGTACTATAGAAGTTATATTCTTGTATATAGGACCAGTATTATAGTAGTTATATTCTTGTATATAGGGAGCAGTATTACAGTAGTTATATTCTTGTACATAGGAGCAGTATTATAGCAGTTATATTCTTGTATATAGGGGGCAGTATTATAGTAGTGATATTCTTGTATATAGGAGCAGTGTTATAGTGATTATATTCTTGTATATAGAGGCAGTATTATAGTATATTCCTGTATATAGGAGCAGTGTTATCGTAGTTATATTCTTGTATATAGGAGCAGTATTATAGTAGTTATATTCTTGTATATAGAAGCAGTTTCATAGTAGTTATAGTCTTGTGCATAGGGCCACATAAAACATGCTGCATATTAACTTACACATCTTGTTGGACACCTCTTGGTTGGTTTATGTTACACTCAAAACGTGAACAAAATGTTTTGTGCAGTTTGGCACATGTAAACCACATCCTTTTTTAGACACAATTCAGCTAATAAGTGAGGGGCAAAAAGTGTCTAAAACATATAAAATCTGTCACATTCATATTCACCAGGATACTGTCCCAGAAGCCACATGTAGCCACAAGTGCCGCCGATGAAGTGCTGGTGCAGTGGCTGCTGTCTCGCTGGACTGATCCAAAGTCGGGTCTAGATGAAGCCAAGGAGGAACGGTATCACGTGTTCCTGTCATTTCCAGATGAGAAGAATCCAAACACTGTCAAAGTTTGTAAGTTGAAGTGTCATACATACCAAACGTAGAAGCCTTAAAGGGGTTTTCTGTATCAACAACATTGATGACCTCTCCTTAGCAATTTGGCTGGCAAGGGGACCTCCGTTACTTGATTGTGTCATTAATAAGAACAAATGGCCAAAACCCCTAATTTTTAATAACCATTGCTACAGGGTGGTTGTTGTCAGTCACTGAAAGTTACGCGCACTCTTTTGGCTTTAGAAGATATACGATAGCCAGTGCTTTAGTGCTACATTTCCTTTCCGGTGCAATCAGACTCATTTGGAGGAATTTCTTTTTATTGTTTATTATATTGGTCACTTAAAAATGTATTTGTTATGGTGTCTCATTCTTTTTTGTGCACAGTGGGCCAAGATGGTAGCCTCAAGTTCTCATCTCAAGAAACAGAGTCCCAGCTTACAGATGACCAGAAAGATCCAAACATTTTACAGCCATTTCTCGCGTTTGCACCCAATGGTACTGCAAAGGTGAGCTTGGGATGTGAGGCCAGCTATCGGGCCTCCTGCTAACTTAGCTTAGAAGAGGAGTAAGATGGAAAAGAGTAACACATGACTGAGGAATCTGACTACACTCAGGGCTTATTTGTAGTCTGTAACCATGGAAATGCATAGGAGTCATATACACAAAACAATAGGATATTTTTTTTAACAAGGGTATTTAATAATTTTACTTGTAGTAGAGCAACATCTTAACTTTATTAGTAATATGAATGACATCACAGGTCTTGTTTTGTACACTGTACATACATAGGCTTTTCCATAGGCGGATATCACATTACATAGGACGTCCCCAGTCTTCACTATCTGTTCTTCTTCTTATTTTTCAGGGAAATCTTGTATATGCTAATCAGGGCAGGATAAGTGATTTTCAACATCTGAATGGGACAATGAATCTTGAAGGGACCATTGCCATTGTACGCTATGGGGGCATAGGCCGTGTAAATAAGGTAAGATAGCTGAATGCGTTCATATATTTTGTTGTATGATATTAAGATGTTACTATGCTGATTAGAGTATTCCCTATTACACCAACAGATATCTGACAGATTTTTTAAGCCAAAGACAGGAATAGATTTGAAAAGAGGAGAAATCCCAGTCTTTCCTTTATGCCCTGATCTCTTTTTATAGTCTGTTCCTGGCTTTGGCTATTGGTGTCAGTGTCGGACTGGGGTATCTGGGGCCCACCAGAGGAAATGATCCTGGGGGTCCACTAATGAAGAACAAAGGGGAAACGACATGTCAGTGAATGTTAGTGCAGGTTCTAAAGCTGGGGGCCCACCGGAACATCCTCTGGTCCTCTGGTGGGCCAGTCTGTCATTGGTTGGTGTAATATGGCCCTTAGGGTACATAGATATAGTTGGGGGTGGTGGCAGGGGGTTACTTGCTCTGGGTACAGCTAGGTGGAGGAAAGCACTATGCAGCTTTCTTCTATTCTCTTCCCTTTTAGAACCTAGATTCTGCGTCCCCCTGGCTCTCCTGTCTTTTCTGCAGTTACAGCAGCCGGAGCTTCTTACTGGCTGTTGTAACTCGATCCAGACATTGTGTCTGATAGGCCTTCCCAAACTTCAGCAGCCGCACGCTCAGGTTAGGATGAATTCGAGCATGCTTGAAGCTTGCTCAACTCTAATAAGGAATTGTATAAAGTTTTTGCAGCAAAGCTAACTTTATATTATTACGGCTTTTTAGGCAATAAATGCTGCCAAATTTGGAGTCATTGGAGTAATAATATACACTGATCCAAAAGACATAAATGATGGAATAACCAATCCGAATGACACCTACCCCTACTCCTGGTATATGCCCCCATCTGGTGTAGAGCGGGGTTCATTCAAGGAGAATTTTGGAGACCAACTCACTCCCTACTACCCAGCTAAAGGTAATGGTGTGATGAAGCTGGGAGGCTGCGGGGCATTGACTTCACCATTTTTAATCTTATCCTTCATTCTTTCACATGTTTTTTAGAGTTTACATACAGAATCCCGGAGTCGGAGATACAAGGCATTTCCCATATTCCAGCACAGCCTATTGGTTTTGAAGATGCGCGAATGCTGATTTGGTAATGGAGACACTTACAATTCTTTATTGTATAGATATGTTATGTATAGTACATTGCTCTTTAAACATGTGATATTTCGCTAAATATTGGTCAAAAAATTGGTGGATGAAATTTGGGTACTCCCCATTAGCTCCATGGGGCATCATTGCATATTCATGGTATTCTTCAGCATCTAGAACCTTTACTGTTCTTGTAATTGTGGTTATTTACACTTTCTGTAGCCAACTGAATGGACCAAGTGCTCCCGCAAGCTGGCAAGGAGCTCTAGGATGTACCTATAACACTGGGCCTGGCTTCCGGGCAGGGAATTACGGTAACAGGTATTGCACATTGTTCTATTGGTGTTGTCTGAGGACTGTGTGAAATGAGAGTCAATGGGAGTAGACTAAAACTATATAGAAATAGAGTGGGACCATGTCTCTAGTTGTCTTAATGCAACTTGGACTATGAGGGGGTTGTCAAAATATTTTTTTTTTTTTTCGTAAAGGCAAATGATGACATGGGGGGTGGGTGGCCCATAATAGAACCCCCCAGATTGTTATTATAGACCACCACTATGGGGCCTGTGGTGGGAAGGAGCCCCAGCACCGTGGTCTCTTTACAGTCTTTCCCTACATGGCACCTTACCAGTCCAATTGGGGAGGAACTGCATTAGAGCTTTATTTAAGTGCGCCAACCAGATAGCCGGGATCACTAATGTAAAGAGACAACCTAGGGAATGAAGCGCTAAGCTAGTACTGCACCCTGTTCATTCTAAGGATCTGTGATGGTCCCAAAGTTTGGATTCCTAGCGTTATGCCATCACCTTATAAGATAGGAATATTCCAGTAGACTTGTCTCTTTAAGGCATAAGACCTGTTATACAACATGGCTATAATGCCATCATCTCCTTTTATCTTTTTCAGTGAAGTACAAGTTAATGTTTACAACACTCGTACAATCCGATCTTCAGCAAACGTGATGGGGATGATCAGAGGAGCCGTAGAGCCAGGTGAGACTATCGTAACATGGGAATGAGTCATTGAGGTTGTAAAATATATAACAACTAACCAGCTAGGATAAGAGAGATGACAGGCCCCTGTACTACATGGGGACACTGGGTGCAGGGATAAGAGAGATTAGAGGCCCCTGTACTACATGGGGACACTGGGTGCAGGGATAAGAGAGTTGACAGGCCCCTGTACTACACGGGGACACTGGGTGCAGGGATAAGAGAGATGACAGACCCCTGTACTACATGGGGACACTGGGTGCAGGGATAAGAGAGATGACAGGCCCCTGTACTACACGGGGACAGTGGGTGCAGGGATAAGAGAGATGACAGGCCCCTGTACTACACGGGGACACTGGGTGCAGGGATAAGAGAGATGACAGGCCCCTGTACTACACGGGGACACTGGGTGCAGGGATAAGAGAGATGACAGGCCCCTGTACTACACGGGGACACTGGGTGCAGGGATAAGAGAGATGACAGGCCCCTGTACTACACGGGGACACTGGGTGCAGGGATAAGAGAGATGACAGGCCCCTGTACTACACGGGGACACTGGGTGCAGGTATAGGAGAGATGACAGACCCCTGTACTACACGGGGACACTGGGTGCAGGGATAAGAGAGATTACAGGCCCCTGTACTACACGGGGACACTGGGTGCAGGGATAAGAGAGATGACAGGCCCCTGTACTACACGGTGGCACTGGGTGCAGGGATAAGAGAGATTAGAGGCCTCTGTACTACACGGGGACACTGGGTGCAGGGATAAGAGAGATGACAGGCTCCTGTACTACACGGGGACACTGGGTGCAGGGATAAGAGAGATGACCGGCCCCTGTACTACATGGGGACACTGGGTGCAGGGATAAGAGAGATGACAGGCCCCTGTACTACACGGGGACACTGGGTGCAGGGATAAGAGAGATGACAGGCCACTGTACTACACGGGGACACTGGGTGCAGGGATAAGAGAGATGACAGGCCCCTGTACTACATGGGGACACTGGGTGCAGGGATAAGAGATGACAGACCCCTGTGCTACACGGGGACACTGGGTGCAGGGATAGGAGAGATGACGGCCCCTGTACTACACGGGGACACTGGGTGCAGGGATAAGAGAGATGACAGGCCACTGTACTACATGGGGACACTGGGTGCAGGGATAAGAGAGATGACAGGCCCCTGTACTACACGGGGACACTGGGTGCAGGGATAAGAGAGATGACCGGCCCCTGTACTACATGGGGACACTGGGGGCAGGGATAAAATATTAGTTATTAACAACAATTCTCTGTATCCAGACAGGTATGTTATATATGGCAACCACAGAGACAGCTGGGTACACGGAGCCATTGACCCAAGCAGTGGGACGGCAGTCATGATGGAGATAACCAGAATTTTGGGCACCAAGCTGAAAAGTGGTACAGTACTCCCAATCTTCTCAATGTCCCCTGGCTTCTGAAGATTAATAATGGCGCTGTGGTAATATTGTGACCTGTTTTAGGTACATGGCGACCTCGAAGAACCATCATTTTTGGCAGCTGGGGAGCAGAAGAGTTTGGACTTATTGGCTCAACTGAGTTTGCTGAGGTATTAAGATACTTGTTTAGGTATAATGGACAAAAAGCATATAGGTGCACTCACCGACCCCCCCCCCCCCCCCCCCCCACTGATTGTTTGACACCTTTCCCACTTGTCTACACTGCTCCTAGAGCCAGAGTCAAACTTTTACAAATGATCCCTGTGTTACATCATGGCACCCAGCCGGAAAGCTACATCTCCCAGCATGCATTTTTAACCCTGAAAAATCTGCTCAAAAGTCAGGGGTCGTCTTATACGCCATAGTGGCTGCTACGGAGCCCGCCACATCGGGGTGCCTGGTGCCCTGCAATATCCCTGGTTAGCCGTTCAGGAACTTTGTCCTGAATCTGGCTAACCAGGGATGGTTTATACTATAGCCGGGCCCCCCACTACACAGGGGCCTCACACTGCAAGCTGTAACGCATCTTCGCTCCCCCTCCCATCCCTCACCCTGTTTGAGGCTCAGCTTCATTCATATTCATAATCTCCGCCTGCTGTCATTTGTTATATCTATCCAAAAGCTGTAAAACCTTCCTGACCCCCTCCTGCAACTATTTTAATTCCACTACCATATATATATATATATATATATATATATATATATTTATTATATATATATATATAGTAACTGTGATGTTTTTACTTACATTTTAGGATTACTACAGCAAATTAAAGGATAGAACTGTGGCCTATATCAATGTGGACATCTCCGTATTTGGTGAGGTTAACAATAATCCTAATCAGACATCATCCGCACGGACTGTATGAAATAAGGGAATGGGAAGTCTTTCAGGTTTTACAACGTTAAAGGGGTAGTGCGGCGAAAAAGGTTTTTCCCCATTCCCTCTCTCCTCTATAATATACATTGGTAGCAAATTCCTGCCCCTTACTCCACTTTCCCCGATACCACTGGTACCGGAAGTGGCTGAAACAGGATGATCTTACAGCCCCGGGCGCCATTTTGGGTCGAGACTTAGGGCCGATACGTCATGATCCGGGGCTTTCCTGGGGCTCCTGGGCACCCCCCCCTGCCTTGGCACGCCTCCTTTGTGCTCTGCTATTGGTTAGCCTCTATCACAGTAGTTCCACTACTATTAGAACTGCAAGTCCCAGCGCACCTGATGGCAACACACTGAACTGACATGTGTATGGCCATCGGGTCCGCTGGGACTTGCAGTTCTAATAGTAGTAACATTGCTGTAGATAGCGCGGCAGGGTAAAGCAGGTCATACACTGGACTGACAGTCTACGACCTGATTTACCCTGCCGCGCATTACTCCAGATACACCTACATGTGCCGCTGTTCCCCATACTATACGGTATACACTCTGTATCTCCATGGGGAGAGGGCAGCCCCTGGAGTTGACCCCGCAGTGCCCCGGCCCCGGACAGCCCAGACGCGAACACCCCTCTGCAGTGCACACCCCTCTGCCCGGCTCCGTTATCCACCCCCTGCAGTGCACACCCTCTGCCCGACTCCGTTATCCACCCCCTGCAGTGCACACCCTCTGCCCGGCTCCGTTATCCACCCCCTGCAGTGCACACCCCTCTGCCCGACTCCGTTATCCACCCCCCGCAGTGCACACCCCTCTGCCCGGCTCCGTTATCCACCCCCCGCAGTGCACACCCCTCTGCCCGGCTCCGTTATCCACCCCCCGCAGTGCACACCCCTCTGCCCGACTCCGTTATCCACCCCCCGCAGTGCACACCCCTCTGCCCGGCTCCGTTATCCACCCCCTGCAGTGCTCACCCCTCTGCCCGGCTCCGTTATCCACCCCCTGCAGTGCACACCCCTCTGCCCGGCTCCGTTATCCACCCCCTGCAGTGCACACCCCTCTGCCTGGCTCCGTTATCCACCCCCTGCAGTGCACACCCCTCTGCCGGGCTCCGTTATCCCCCCCCCCCCCCCCCCCCCGCAGTGCACACCTCTCTGCCCGGCTCTGTTATCCACCCCCCACCCGGCTCTGTTATCCACCCCCCGCAGTGCACACCCCTCTGCCGGGCTCTGTTATCCACCCCCCGCAGTGCACACCCCTCTGCCCGGCTCTGTTATCCACCCCCGCAGTGCACACGCCTCTGCCTGGCTCCGCTATCCACCCCCTGCAGTGCACACCCCTCTGCCCAGCTCCGTTATCCACCCCCTGCAGTGCACACCCCTCTGCCCGGCTCCGTTATCCATCCTCCGCAGTGCACACCCCTCTGCCCGGCTCCATTATCCACCCCCCTGACTGCAGCTACCGGGACAGCCCAGCAGCAACCACCCCTCTGCCCTGCTCCATTATCCACCTCCCAGGAGGAGCAGAGAGCATCGGCGGGGTGCTCTGAGCTGTGGCCCCACAATCACGGGGGTGCAGTGGCCGGAGGCGGGCGGTGAGCAGCGCCGACAGCTCCCGAGCCTGGACATACTGAGCCCATCTGCCACTCCTGCTGACCGGCAGACGGGCTCATTGAGTCCGGGGTTCATTTAAAAATCTATATAACTTTCTGACACCAGTTGATTTGGAAACAAAAATTCTTCAGTCTTCCAGTACTTATCAGCTGCTGTATGTCCTGCAGCAAGTGGTGTATTCTTTCCAGTCTGACACAGTGCTCTCTGCTGCCACCGCTGTCGATGTCAGAAACTGTCCAGAGCAAATCCCCATAGAAAACCTCTCCTGCTCTGGACAGTTCCTGACATGGACAAAGGGGGCAGTAGAGAGTATTGTGTCAGACTGGAGAGAATACACCACTTCCTGCAGGACATACACCAGTTAATAAGTACTGGAAGACTTGAGATTTTCAAATAGAAATAATTTACAAATCTGTATAACTTTCTGACATCGGTCAATTTAAAAAAAAAAAAAGATATTTTTTGTCTGGAGTATCTTCTTTTAATCCTACAAGTTGCAGATGGTACTGGTTCATTACAAAGGAACATAACAACAATTGTAATTATTTTCTTATTTCAGCAAATGCAACTCTGAGAGTTCAGGGGACTCCTCCGGCACAAGGTGTGGTTTTTGCTGCGTCTAAACAGGTAACTCCAGAGTATGTGAACTCATCTTTTCCCTGCGGGAGCCCAGATGACAGCTAGGCTCTGTTCACATTAAACAGACTCTGTCAGTAGGTTTATGGTGTCCTATCTCAGGGTATCATAAACTAGTGACAGAGAAGCTGAACAGAATGATGTATCACTCACATTGTTTTGTGCAGCTGAGTCAGAGATATCCTCCTGAATAACATAGACAAAAAGTAGTCCTCTCCATTATGTGCATGAGACCAGTAGTCCTGGATATTCATGAGAAACAGAAAACTCCGCCCCCTAGCTGCTGATTGGCAGTTATCTATCCGTGCTGTGTATAGTCAGTCACCTGTCAATCAGCAGCGGGGGGAGGGGTTGTAGCAAAAATCCCATTCTCCTGCATATTAGGAGAATGGCTGAAGAGGATGATGTAAGTAATAGACCGATCTGTTCAGTATTTCTGTAACTAGTTTATGCTGCCTTCATTTAGGGCGGCATAAACCTAGTAACAGATTCCCTTGAAAGATTGCGTGTGGTATTACAACACAGTCCCATTCACTATAATAGAACTGAGCTGCAAAACCTACACCCAAACTGAGAACAAGATAGGTGCTGTTTCTGGGAGAAAGCAGCCATGTTAACGCTATTGAGCTCAGTCTGCAGCAGAACCCTGATAAACCAAATGGAGTCAACATCCCTTGAATTCCTTCTTCTCTATGCAATACATCACAACATGGTTCTGCTATTCAGTGTGAATAGAGCCATATACATTAGATGTGGAAAGGCTAAACTCAAAAATTTCAGACTGTCTAATAGTGCTCTCTGCTGCCACCTCTGGATAGTTCCTGTCAGGGACAGAGCAGGAGAGGTTTTCTATTGGGATTTGCTGCTGCTCTAGACAGTTCCTGACATGGACAGAGGTGGCAGCAGAGAGTATTGTACAGAGAATATACCACTTCCTGCAGGACATACAGCAGCTGATAAGTACTGGAAGACTGGAGATTTTTAAATAGCAGTAATTTAGAAACCCGTATAACTTTCTGACATGTCTGAAGTATGTCTTTGAACTCTTTGTTCTTCTTTGCCCCAGGTAAGAACCCCAAACAATGATCTGACAGTGTATGATAACTGGAAACGTCACTCCAACCGCACCAGCCCACAATATGGCGTCATTCCTCGGTGAGTTCTCCATCCCCATGTATCTTTGATCAGTTATTACATCATATAACTTAAAGGGGGTATCTGAAGATTAAAAGTGAGGATGATTAGCTGATTGGTGGAGGTCCGACTGGTGGGCCCCCTGCTGACCAATACAATGGAGTACACTTGTCCTCCATACAGTAACACTGCTACAGTACCAGGTATAATGACACTAATATAAAGTATGGGTTGTATTACTGTACATTAACTGTATATTACTCTACCTGTAGAATTGGAACCCTGGGAATCGGCAGTGACTACGCCCCATTTCTACACTACTTGGGGATAACATGTATGGATATTGCCTACACCTATGACACGGTAAATACAGTTAGATAAATTATAGCAGCCTTCTGCTGAATAATAAACTTTGTATAAGATGCCAAGTGGGCTATAGAAAGATATGAGCACATCTCTGGATTTCAGTATTACAGGAACGTTTACAGTATGTCTTCACTCATCTATCCCGCAAATCCAAATACAGTATCTTTACTGTACAAGTAATAAGTAACTCTGCCCTCATGCACAAGAATATAACTACTATAATACTGCTCCCTATATACAAGAATATAAGTACTATAATACTGCTCCTATATACAAGAATATAACTACTATAATACTGCTCCTATATACAATACTATAACTACTATAATACTGCTCCTATGTACAAGAATATAACTACTATAATACTGCTCCTATATACAAGAATATAACTACTATAATACTGCTCCTATGTACAAGAATATAACTACTATAATACTGCCTCCTATATACAAGAATATAACTACTATAATACTGCTCCTATATACAATACTATAACTACTATAATACTGCTCCTATGTACAAGAATATAACTACTATAATACTGCTCCTATATACAGTAATATAACTACTATAATACTGCTCCTATATACAAGAATATAACTACTATAATACTGCTCCCTATATACAAGAATATAACTACTATAATACTGCTCCCTATATACAAGAATATAACTACTATAATACTGCTCCCTATATACAAGAATATATCTACTATAATACTGCCCCTATATACAAGAATATATCTACTATAATACTGCTCCTATATACAAGAATATAACTACTATAATACTGCCCCTATATACAAGAATATATCTACTATAATACTGCTCCTATATACAAGAATATAACTACTATAATACTGCTCCTATATACAAGAATATAACTACTATAATACTGCTCCTATATACAGGAATATAACTACTATAATACAGGTCCTATATACAAGAATATAACTACTATAATACTGCTCCTATATACAAGACTATAACTACTATAATACCGCTCCTATATACAAGACTATAACTACTATAATACTGCTCCTATGTACAAGAATATAACTACTATAATTCTGCTCCTATATACAATAATATAACTACTATAATATGCACAAGCCAAAAAGACAGAAATGGCTGCACATCGCACCCATGGCTGACACGAAAGCTTATTCAGCTACATTTAAAACCAACATCAGAAGTTAGTATATAATTTGGCCAAACCATATTGCCTCATGTACCACGTGCAGGTCTTCTGATACACATGAGTCCCTAACTAAAAAACATCACCGTGCCGGTCACTTGTGTTGCTTGGCGTCCACTTTTTCCGCGGGTGGCGCCTGCGGGGTTCGGGGGGGGCCCTTTAGGGTCTGGTCCTGTGACAATGGGGTTGCAGGGCCATTCCGTGGCCCCCCTTCTCTGCTTGCGCACGTTTTGCGGGGATTGTGGTCGCTGACCGGCACAGTGATGTTTTTTGGTTAGGGACTCATGTGTATCAGAAGACCTGCACGTGGTACATGAGGCAATATGGTTTGGCCAAATTATATACTAACTTCTGATGTTGGTTTTAAATGTAGCTGAATAAGCTTTCGTGTTGGCCATGGGTGCGATGTGCAGCCATTTCTGTCTTTTTGGCTTGTGCATATTTTATGTATTCTGTCCCTTTTTTCATTGTGGCTAGCACTCGTGCTTTGTAAGACCCATGTGATCCAAATTAGCAGGAAGCACCTGTGTACATAAGGGGAGGATCTCCTAGTATTCTCCCATTCTACCTGCAGAGGAATGGAGAGAGAGGTAAGAGCTTGTTCACACTTCTGTTGCTTGGCATCCACTTTTTCCGCGGGTGGCGCCTGCGGGGTTCGGGGGGGGGGGGCCCTTTAGGGTCTGGTCCTTTGACAATGGGGTTGCAGGGCCATTCCGTGGCCCCCCTTCTCTGCTTGCGCACGTTTTGCGGGGATTATGGTCGCTGACCGGCACAGTGATGTTTTTTGGTTAGGGACTCATGTGTATCAGAAGACCTGCACGTGGTACATGAGGCAATATGGTTTGGCCAAATAATATACTAACTTCTGATGTTGGTTTTAAATGTAGCTGAATAAGCTTTCGTGTCGGCCATGGGTGCGATGTGCAGCCATTTCTGTCTTTTTGGCTTGTGCATATAACTACTATAATACTGCTTCTATATACAAGAATATAACTACTATAATACTGCTCCTATATACAAGAATATAACTACTATAATTCTGCTCCTATATACAATAATATAACTACTATAATATTGCTTCTATATACAAGAATATAACTACTACAATACTGCTCCTATATACAAGAATATAACTACTTTAATACTGCCCCTATATACAAGAATATACAGTAACTACTATAATACTGCCCCTATATTTGAGAATATAACTCCTACAAAGCAAGTATTACTCGCTGGGTATATTGACTTTTTCCTCTTTGAATCCTGCAGGCAGTGACGTCGGCTCGCATATATCCTGCCTACCACACGGCATTTGACACTTTCGATTATACATCTAAATATATAGATCCAGGTAAATCTGAGCTGCTAGTGAAGTGTTCCTTCTATCCCCCTCGGAGTGATATTTCTCTGTTCTTTCTCTGAGATGAAGGTGCTGAACAGGGCGCTCCCCTGTGACACCTGAGATTAGTAGAGTAATGGATAAGTACACCTTTAAGGAATTACTCTCATCACAGGCCTGTATGGCATATCCTTGTGTTTCCTATGTGTAGGCTTTACCAGCCATCAGACGGTGGCCCGCACTGCCGGTAATGTCCTGCTGCGGCTGTCAGACAGTCTCATCCTGCCACTGGGGGCCAGAGACTATGGAGAGACATTGGATGGGTATTATGAGCAAGCACAAACCTTCCAGACCAATCTCAACAAGAAGAACATCTCCCTAGGTAACACCGGCACTATATCACCATTTTTGTGCTATGGCAAAGGGATTTGATTGGTTTATTAATCCATTTTAGTATGTAAATCAATGACTTCTCAATGACTTCACAGACTTCTCCTATGTCGTCTTTTCACATAAGAAGATAATTTTAGTGCATTTCCCCTTTAAACCAACTCTGTATCCACAATCTGTCCCCCCCCCCCCCCCAAACCTCTTGTACCTTCGGATAGCTGCTTTTAATCCAAGATCTGTCCTGCGGTCCGTTCGGCAGGTGATGCAGTTATTGTCCTAAAAAACAACTTTTAAACTTGCAGCCCTGTGGTAAACCGGCGTGGCCTAGAGTACCCATGCCCTAGGATTACGACACCCCTCCGTCCCTCCTTCCTACCCTCTTTACCATAAGGAATTCTACCCCAGGTAGGATTTCTCCTATTCACTCCTGAACACTGAACATGTGTCGGATCCTTAAGGCACCTGTGCAGCGTTCAGACAGGTGATGAATAGGAGAAATGCTGCCCAGGGGCGTTCCTAATGGTGAAGAGAGTGGGGAGGAGGGATGGAGAGGCGGTGCAAGGTTAGAGCACAGACACTCTAGGCCACACCAATCTGACACAAGGCTGCAAGTTTAAAAGTTGTTTTTTAGGACAATGACTGCATCACCTGCCGAATGGACCCCAGGGTAGATCTTGGATTAAAAGCAGCTATCTGATGGTACAGGCGGTTTGGAGAGCAGATAGTGGGTACAGAGTTGCTTTAAATAGCTAGTCATAGTTAGAATGTTGGGCACTGCTTCAGGAGGTGGCACCAATAAGTATTTGGGGGTCTGGTCTAGGGTATAATTTTTTTTTTTTTTTTTCTGGACTGACATCTAATAATTTAGTCTGTTGTCAAATGAATTAATAGGTCTTAGTTCTAATTCTTTTACAGCTCTGGGTTCTGATTAGTTTAAGAATCTAGACTGGTATATAGTTTAGGGGTGTTGTCTAGGGTCTGTATTCATTAAGGGGTATGAATTACTCTTGGGGCCTAGTCCAGGGTCTGATAAATATAGGGGTCTAGTCTGGGCTCGGATTAATTTAGGAATCTTGTCTGGGGTTTGATAAATTTAGGGGTCTCCTCTGGGGCCTTATTAATATGGGTGTGTAGTCTGGGGTCAGATTAAAACAGACCTGGTGTTGGGGCCTGAATACTTTAGAGATGTAGTCTAGGGTCTAGTTAATTTAGGAGTCTGGTCTGGGGTCTGATCAATTTATGGGTCTCCTCTGGGGCCTTATTAATTTGCGGGTCTAGTCTGAGTTGGAATAAACAGGTGCCTGGTCTGGGGTCTGAGTAGTTTAGACAACTAGTCTTGGGTCTGGTTAATTTAGAGGTCTGGTCTTAGGTCTAATTTATTTAGGGGTTTGGTCTGGGGTCTAATTTGTCTAATCTAGGGTGTGAGGTAATTTGGGGGTCTCATCTGATTAATTTAGAGGGTCTAGTCCAGGAGCTGAGCTCACTTCAAGGAGAGTGAGGACCGGCTGCTATGAGTAGCCAGGTCCTCCCTGTTAATGACGGGCAACCGCGATCCCGCGGCTGCCCGCCATTAACTGTTTCAATGCTGTAATCACAGCATTTAAATGTCAGTGACAGGAGCACAGCTCCTGTCACTGTTCGATCAGGACCCCCGCAGTGTAATGTGGGGGTCCTGATCTTTCTAACTGACTGCCGGAGGTCTCTTACCTCTTCCCCTGCAGTCAGATCAGCAATTAGTGCATTAAGTCTGTCACAGGCAGGCTCAGTGAAATGATCGCAGATAACACTGATCAATGCTATGCCTATGGCATAGCAATAATCAGTGTCAGTAATATAATGTACAGGATCTAAGTTATAGGCCCCTAGGGGGACTTAAAAAGTGGAAAAAGATAAAATAAAAAAAGTTTTTATAAATGTGTCCAAGCCCCTCCCCCAATAAAAGTTGAAAATCCTCCCCTTTCCTATTTTATAAATAAAGCACATAATAAGAATAAAATAAATAAACATATAATATACTGTAGCATGCATAATTGTCACATCTATTAAAATAAACCAATGCTGTTCCCGCACAGTAATAAAGTCATAAACAAAAGGCAGTAAAAAAACGGCAAGATTACGGATTTTTTTAATTACATTTTATATTTTAAAAAAAATTATAAAAAGTCATCAATACATCCAATAGATACAAATATGGTACTAATAAAAACTAGAGATCATGGCGCAAAAAATGACGCCCCATACAGCCCTGTAGGTGGAAAAATAAAAGCACATTTTTTCCCCAATTTCACCCCATAAATAATGTTTTGGGGGGTTTGTCATTCATTTTATGGTAGATTGAAAGATGCCATTACAAAGTACACCTGTTCCTGAAAAAAACAAGACCTTACTGGGCCCTATAGATGGAAAAATAAAGTTATGGCTATTAGAAGGCGAGGAGGAAAAAACTAAAACGCAAGACTGAAAATTGGCCCAGTTCTTAAGGGGTTAATAATATCGGGAGTCTGAGGTCTGGTCTGGAGTTTAAATACATTTTTGGGCCTTAATGAAACTAGGCATCTGTGGCCTTAATGATAATTGAGCACTAAAAAGATACAGTGGGGGAGATTTATCAAACATGGTGTAAAGTGAAACTGGCTCAGTTGCCCCTAGCAACCAATCAGATTCCACCTTTTATTCCTCACAGACTCTTTGGAAAATGAAAGGTGGAATCTGATTGGTTGCTAGGGGCAACTGAGCCAGTTTCACTTTACACCATGTTTGATAAATCTCCCCCAATGTGTAATATATCTTTGCGTTGCTAGTTATTACCTTATCCCTATACTAATAAGCGGAAGGGCACACTTGATGGCCTAGTTGTATTATATCTTTACCTGACTTGTCAGACAAGTGTGTCCTTCTTATAACCTTTATGTGGAGTTTGTAAATGTTCACACTTTGTGGACGAGGCCCATGCAGAGGTTTCCTGTGAGTTCCAGCCTTTTCCTGGGGATTTATTGAGAAAGTCTTAAAGGGGTACTCCAGCGATTTTTATTTTATTTTATTTTTTTTTCCTTTAAATCAACTAGTTTCAAAAAATGCTTATCAGCTGCTGTATGTCCTGCAGGAAGTGGTGTATTCTTTCAAGTCTGACACAGTGCTCTCTGCTGCCACCTCTGTCCATGTCGGGAACTGTCCAGAGCAGCAGCAAATCCCCATAGAAAACCTCTCCCGCTTGGACAGTTCCTGACATGGACAGAGGTGGCAGCAGAGAGCACTATGTCAGACTTCCTGCAGGACCTATAGCAGCTGATAAGTACTGGAAGACTGGAGATTTTTAAATAGAAGTAAATTACAAATCTATATATCTTTCTGAAACCAATTGATGTGAAAAGATTTACGCCAGAGTACCCTTTTAATTCTTTGCCTATACAATGGGTCAAATATCACCTATAACCTATGGTTGCGTCTTGATATAAAACATGACTCATAACTCTTTGACTTTGATATAGGAATTATTGTCTTTTATAGAGCCATTAAAATTGGCGATAGATCGGTTCAAGGCTGCTGCGGAGTCCTTGGAAGAGACCATAAAGAATCTAGCGGATACAGATAAGATGTAAGTGTCTTCAGAATGTAATACTCCTCTGTAATACTCCCTGTTCCCGTCCATCCATAGGACTTGTATGCCTGGTATTGCAGCCCTGGAACCATAGACCCCTTATATTTATTGAATGACCCCCACTGAATGCACATTCATACCATTTGTTCTTTATAGAAAACCCCTTGATTGCCATAGAGCCACATTCCAGTAATAGTTATTTGCACGCATTGGCTGTAATGGCCACTAGGGGCGCTGTTTTGCCACACTTCTGCTCAGTTATTTTATGTCAGTGTTGCAAATACAATACATACCACGCCGCCATCTTAGGACAGGAAATGAGTGTTTCTTCAGTAGGGGTCTGACCCCACTAAAGGGGCAGCATTGGTGCCCTTCATTGCTGTACATGTAGCTGGGTCTGGTACTAAAGCTTGGTCTAGGAGCTGGAACTGGAGGTGGCAAATCGTTCAGCAGGGGGTGTACCCCAACAATCAATTTGAACTGAAATATTTGCACCTTTAGAATTGTACTTTGTAAATATCTCCATGTTACTATACATATAATCCATTCTAAGGGTCCTGATTATCTAACAGATTTTTGCAGCCAAAGCCAGGAATGGATTTGAAAAGAGGAGAAAACTCAGTCTTATCTTTATTACCGGCTCTCTGTTAATAGTCTGTTCCTGGCTTTGGCTTCAATAATCTGTCAGATATCTGTGTGTAATAGGAACCTAATGCCCAGTGCCCACTGACATGCCTTCTCTGTCTATATTTCCAGGCCGCTGAAGATACGGATGATAAATGACCAGCTGATGCTTTTGGATAGATCCTTCCTAAATGATTTTGCTTTTCCTGGCCGACTCTACTTCAGGTACAATTGTCAGTAATATTAGTTCATATCGCCATGATGACTGTATGGGACCACCATGCCTTTCTAGTTAAATTATCATGTTTTAGGCCATGTTCACACAATGTAAGTTTTGAATGAATCACTGCTACTGTTGCCGATTCGCAACAATGGCGAGAAGTTCTCTATGGGGAGTTGCTCCTGCTCTGGACAGTTCTCGGACAGAGGTGGAGGTGGCAGCAGAGAGCACTGTGTCAGACTGGAAATAATACACCACTTCCTACAGGACATACAGCAGCTGATAAGTACTGGGAGACTAGAGATTTTTTAAATAGAACTAAATTACAAATCTATATAACTTTCTGAAACCAGCTGATTTGACAGAAAAATATTTTTTGCTTGAGTACCCCTTTAAAAGCCATTCATGCTCCACTAAGAATTCTGGGAACTCTGGTGACACCTTTTGATCCTATAAGGCCAGTTTCACACATACCGAATCGCAGCAGATTTCACACTGTAAATTTAGCAGTAAATTGGTACAGTTATGCACTATAACTGATTTTCATTCCACTGTGAGATTGTAGCCACATCCTACTTAACCCATCACCTGCTGGGCTTTAACAAGCTTATACATTACCTGCCCGTGCTCCCGCCTGCTTCTCTGACTCCAGGGTCACTGACCTGCTGCTCAGCAAATCAGTATTTGACTGCAACTCGGGGTCTTAGACCATGGGAATATACTGTATGCCGGGAACCTCTCCGGAAGGGAAGTTACCTCTGATCAGTGTCACCACAGGGCGGCTTTCCTTTCCTTTATTCTGATAAGACACATGCACATAGAGCCACAGATGTTTTTTTCTTAGATCTCTGCATGTCTGCGTGTCACGTATTACCTCTGATAACACACATGCACACAGAGCCATAGATGTAGATGTATGTAAGATGTCTATGTGTCATGTATTACCTCTGATAACCTCATACCTGCTCCCTTTCTTTTCTTTCATGTGTAGCCATGTCCTCTGGGCCACCCGCAGCTCCTCTGTGGCAACCTTCCCAGGCCTGGCTGATGCCTACCAGACGGCTGTTGAAAGCGACCTCGGACATGATTGGGATCAGGTCCATCGGCAGCTGACCATCGCCATCCAGGCTGTGGAGAACGCTGCGTCCACGCTAGAGACAGTCACCCAGTTATAAGATGGCAAAACCTCAGATATAACAGAAGACCCCCCACCCCCATGGTCTATGATCTGCTACATACACAGACTAACTTATCTTTAATATACAGATAGCCCATTCATCTGTGAACTGCATTGAAAGCCCACCCTTAAATATATTATAGTATTAGTTTTCTTTTTATCAAAAAAAAAATAATTTTTATTTTACTTTTTTGGGTGGTAATTAGAGATGAGCGAACCTGGAGCATGCTCAAGTCGATCCGAACCCGAACGTTCGGCAGTTGATTAGCGGTGGCTGCTGAAGTTGGATAAAGCCCTAAGGCTATGTGGAAAACATGGATATAGTCATTGGCTGTATCCATGTTTTCCAGACAACCTTAGAGCTTTATCCAAGTTCGAGTCGATCCGAACGATCGGGTTCGGATCGACTCGAACCCGGGTTCGGATCGACTCGAACCCGGAGCCGGTTCGCTCATCTCTAGTGGTAATGTCTCATTATTTTCCTGGCAGAGAGCTTGAACAGACAGAGTTAAAGGCCTGGTCTTTCAAAATGTCTCCCGCTATCCCCATGAGCTGCTGTACAGGAACCGCAGCACTTCTGCAAGAGATGCAGCAGTCTCCTCACTTCCCAGCAGGCACAGTGCCGTACATGAGGTAGTGGCCATACTTAGTATTGCACCTTGTCTCATTTTGTGATCCTGTAAAACTACTATGACTAAATGTATGAAATCCACCAAAATTCCTAAATGTCCTTGTTATATAAAGCCTTGGATGGATCAATAAACCTCTGTGCAATACAGCAATACATGGATAAAAAAGGGATGAATCTCTGATAACGCTATATCTCCTATATATCTGATTATCTTCTTTTTATCGGTGGTTTTATTGCTGGTTGTTCATTATCTTTCTATACTATGCTCTCTTTCTATGCTGTAATGGAAAATGTAATGAAAAATCACACCGCAGCCAATTGGATCACACATGGCTACACTGTAACTTGGGAGGACCAGACAAAACAACAGACAGAACACAGATACTCAGTGTACACACCTGAACCGTGATCGGTTATCACCCAAATATCAATGATCGATAGAAGTAGAAAACTCATTTTTGCATGACACATTTTGAGTGCATTTTGCAATACTGCCCTGTAACCACTAGATGGTACAATAACACATCCTAAGTTTTGATATACTTTTACAATACGCTTTTGATACTTGAAAGAACCAGCTTACCTATACATTACACCAGTACCTAAGGGTGTGTAAGCCAAGCCATCCAACATAGCATCAAGTCAGATATGCAGTGTTATATATAGTGATTTGTTATATAGTGTCTAGAATAAGGAAGAATATTCGATAACTCAAGGTAGCCATGCCGCAGCCTCTTCAGTGTTTGTAAATGTTCTGTACCTGTGACATAAACAGCATGAAGCTGTATACAGTGGGTGCAACATTGGGGTTTAGCATCCTGTGGTGCTATCATGGCCTGGGGAGGGGGTTCCTGGCATGCCTGGATTGTTGGTCATCTTACTACAATCTTTAATGAACATTATAGGGACCACCTGCACCCATGTCTTCTGTAGGTCTTCCCCAACCACAGCACCATCTTTCACCAGGACAATGAATGCTCCATGTCATTGGGTTAATAGGTAGTGGTTGAATGTTACTAAATGCCTCCCCGCAGTAGTGGATTATAATAGGTCCGTTTCGGACAGTAGCCCGGGGCCCAGGGCTCCTGGGGGGGCCCATGGCCACCCATGAAGAGTTATACCTTCAGTGGTGCATTGTCTCCTGGCTTCACTTCTGCCACGATTTGCAAAAACAATCGATGCTTTTTCCCCCACAATTTTACACAAATCATTATCTATCCTCTACTATGAACACGACACTAGTGCTGCCATAGTTAGGAGGGGGGGGGGGGCAGGCTTGTTGAACAGCCCGGGGCCTATTGTAGTATCCCAGAGCGTAATCCCTGTGGCTGGGCTGAGGATGGCACCTGTCAACAAGTGTTTTATTGTCTAAACTGTTATGTGTATTTCTTTGTACCCTGTAACTGGCAGGCAGAGATGGGTTACATGCTTTTCACTGCACACAACACACTACAGCGACATCTACTGACAGTAGTGGGAACTGCTCTAGGTAGTGTGGTAAGCTTAGGAAGTTGCTAGAAGGGGGTGGGATTATGCAGATAGGCCCCCTATATAAGGCTGGCTGTTGCAGAGCTTAGCTGAGACAGGAGACAAGAGAGAGGAGACAGGAGACTAGTGAGACAAGAGACTAGCTGTAGAGGGGATAACATCACCTCAGGAGATCACCACAGAGAGAGAAGCTGCTGAGGGGAACAAGGAGAAAGATCTTACACAGAGCAGCAAGAGAACAAACAGCTGGAGGTGAGAGAAAGAGACTCTGAGAGACAGTTTGTCAGGTGCCCCCTCAGGAAAGGGGCAGCACATATACAGTCAGTGGGAATCCTAAAGACAGACACCCTAAGTGGACTTGGCTGTAGGAGGGAGCAGAGTTAATGTAGGCCTCGGCACCCATCTTCCTGAAATTCGGGGGGTAAGCTTTACTAGGACCCCTGGATACCTCTGGGACCTGAAAGTTGTGGCCTAAGGCCCGACCCAGTAACCTAAGCAGGAAGCTCCCTAGCAGACAGGGAGGGATGACAGACTCAAGCACCATTAGGGAAGAGGTCCATAGGATCACCGTGCTCACCAGCGTCCCACACGTACTGACAGACCAGGATCTGAGGCAGATTCGTCTCTCCACACACCACCAGACTCTCCATAAGTACAGTAACCCAGTCAAAGCCGCCAGTATTCACCGCTGTGTGCCAAAAGACTGTATAACACCGGCAAGTCTACCAGTAAAGGAGTCATTGTTACACTGCCTCCCTCCTTGTCTCCCTGTTGTCCTGGTTATCTGCACCACACCACCATCAAGGGCCATTGTACCGGACAGCAGTATTTGGGGTTGGCCCCGGGGGAACTACAGGTCCGCACCATTGACCACCTTACACAAAGGTGCAGCCCCCTTCAGGAATCCCTGCAGTAGCCCACAGGAGAGAGAGAGCCCAGGGAAGCGCCAGAGAGTCCCCCTGTACCTGCAGAAGCCCTCGTGCCCACCTGTGACCGTGACAAGTTCCAGCCATCCTGCAGGTACAGCACACTCTTCCCCTGCAGCCCTCAGTGCATCCCCTCACAGAGGAGCTCAGCGCCACACTCAGGAGAGACTACTATCACCATCATCCTCTCCTCATTCCCCTCACTCTCTTCCCATTACCCCGGCTCGCTGCACTATGGTAAAGTTAATCCGCCCCTGCCTCCCTGTAATGACTGTGCCTAATCACTAGATGTCAGAACTTGGCTGGACCTATAGCAGTTTTCACTGCTTAACAGCAGCTCACAGTAATCAGATACCCCCAGGACTTACAGTTGAGTCAAACTATGTAGCAACCAAACATATATATATATATATATATATATATATATATATATATAGTCTATTAAAGGAGTAATCCACAGAAGTGGATCACAGTAAGAGATCAATGGGGATACAACCTCCGAACCCCCGGCAATCATTCCTATGGAGGTGCTAGAAAGACCCCAGTAAGCAGGAAGAGAGATGTACTCGTCTCTCTCCGGAACCGCCATAGGAATTAACAGAGCTGAGGGTCACATGCTGTAGCATGGCTCTATTCATAACACAGAAGCTGGGGGCCCATACAGAGATTGCCAGGGGGTTCGGAGGTTGTGATCTTGATCTTCATTTCTTCCAGGTAAGAACATAACTACTCCACCCAATAGATGTAACGCCCCAAAGAATAGAAATACAACACAAGGGCAAATACCAACATTAACATCTTAACAGCGGCCAATTTAGAGGCCATAAATGACATTAGTGTCGGCTATAATTTCTTTTTTCTCATTGTGGTGGTGATTTAGGGCTTGGCGGAGTGACAGTGCCCAAGGTCCAGATCCTGCATGTCAGGGCAGAGTATACGGGGCTGTTAATACCTATCTGCGCTCCGGGATAGTAGTAATAATTAAGCTCCGTAAATGTCGACTCAAAGTCCAGACAAGGGCGAGAACCAGATAAGAGCTGATAATAATCTGCCAGGTCCTCTACAATGCTGGAGTACGCCAATAGTCATCCTCACTCTTCCAGTCCAGTGACTTTAATAATCCCGAATTCTTTAGGGGGTCTCTACACGGAATGGTCTTCACTGCAGATAACTTAAGGGTCCCCTATTAATTTCAATGGGTGAGACGCAATATAATATGTCCTCAGCAATGATATAGCTACCCCACTGGCTTCCCATTATTGGAGGATCTGTTATCTCTCCAGATGAGACAACCTCTTAAAGCATGTAGCTACTTTCTATATTATTTAACGATTTCATCCACCTCCAATCTGTTCCCAATGTTTATGTTGCCTAAATCTATTATTGGATCAACTCAGCCTGAGGTCACTGATGAATCAGGAAGATAGCAGCACATTTATACTCATCGGTACAGAAGGAAGAAAAATACAAGGACAGATACATTTCCATGTTGGGCTAGGCACCTGGCTGCTACTTACCCTGCTAATTCCTGTACATTTTGATAGTGTCTTTCGTCAGGTGTTGCTCATCTCTAGTTATACTTATCTAATTGTAAGACCATGTACAGATAATACAGATTTTTACTTAATTATGTCTGGATGTGTAAAACTATAGAATTATTTTGTACTGATCCTGAGCTACAGTCTAAGTTACAGAACTGCACTGAAAATTCTGCAGGCTTTGCAGATGACCTTCTCTTCTTCCTTACTAACCCCACTCTCTCCCTAATTTACTCTGAATTAGCTAGATACCAGTCTCTGCTAAAATTAACCTACAAAAGTCTGAAGCCCTTAATATATTGCCTCTTTGTAACCCAATCTCTAGAGGAGTCTCTCCCCCTTTCATTTGGGAATACGCCTCTTAGTAAAGCCAGACAGCTAGCCCTGTGCCTGTGTGGTGGTTGGTTAGTTGCCAGGGGTGTTTAGGGTAACTTGGGCGCTTGTCATGGTAGCCTAGAGTGGTATTAGACCCATCTCGAACTGTTGGTTCCGCCACACACAGAAAGAGAAAATAGCCCAAGTGTACAGAGATGTGTAGTTGCAGGTGCTGAAAGAGTAGAGCAGAATCCCATGCGTTTTGGTAAAAATAGAATACTTTACTTTGAATTAACGTAGTGCAAACCAAAAACAGTACACGTAGTAACAGTGCAGCAGTACAGATCTTGCAGAAGATTTAGGTACTAGTTACTGGTATAGAACACCGATACTTTCAGTAGAAAGTTTCTTTGCAGTAGAGAGAGAGAAGCTGCCAGAGGGGCCCTGCCCAATGTAGTAAGGGTTCTCTGAAATACAGAAGAGGTGAAAAAGAATACTTGTACTCACTGATGACTTGCTGTCTCTGACCGTCTTATGCCCCCTAGTTGCGGGCTACCCATCCAAGGTGGGTAATACGAGCCCCAGTCGTCGGTTATTTAGGTGTAGCAGACTCCCAGGATTACCCAGTTGTCCTGCACTGCGCAGTACGATACGTAGACCTTTCTCACTGTAGCTTTGTCCCACTGGGGTCAGTTTTTATTGCTTCAGGTAACTGCCCTGCACGTTTGAATCTTGCCAGGGCAAGGTGTTCCCTGTTTGGCTTCTCTCCCCTTTGTAGAGCTTAGCACTGTATAGCTTTCTTAGAGTTCAGTAGGAGAACTTTGTAACTGAGCTGCTTCTCACACATCCATCCGCTTGGACCTTCAACCACTAACTCCCTGAACTTCCCTCCCTCCCACCAAAACCTAACTCCTTCCTCCCAACCTTGCCATGCACCCCCCCCCATCAGCAGGGTGGCGTTATATGGCTGGCGTACACCATGGAGAAGTGGCATGCGCCAGGGACACATGATGATAAATGTCCCCCTTGGAGTTGGAGAGCAACTACAGAGAACATATACATGTATCAGTGCTGTTGTACAAGAGACTGTTGCCCTCCAAGACTGTAGACTAGAGGTATGTAAAAATGCATCTTTTTAAAAAATCGCTTTTGGTGATTTTTTTTTGTATGTTAATTGGTCTATTGTTGTTTTGTATACGTCACTAAATCTCCTCTGTACTAATTTTCTTCCTCTCTTGCTCCCTCGTCGGCAAATAATTGCAATGAGGGACCTTGTAATTAATATATTCACATGCACATAGCAACTGTTGCATCAGGGAGGCTCCGCTTTGCTCTGATAAGTATGTATGAATGCGTGTTTATGTGTTGTACGGTCAGACTGTGCCCAGCTCGTAGGTATGCACTGCAGGCTGGCCCCTCCCTTGGGTACAGTTTATAGTCAATATAGTCAGCCTTTTTCTTTGCACATTGATCTCTGGAGCTCCAGAGGAGAAGAAGAAGGGGAGGGAAGTGCTTGTCAATGATCACTTGATATAACCACAGGCTTCTTGGGAGGGAGGTATCTGAAATCCTTAGGTGTTGGAAGTATAAGGACTTGTGCTCCCATTCTGCAAATTCCCTCCTCCAGCTAAATACTGGGATCTATCAGCTGTCACAGGAGGCTATCTACAATAAGAGTCCATCATGCAGGAGGCTGAACATCTATATGAATCGACAATGCCCCAACAGTGGACGAACGATGAGAGAATCTACTCCATCCCTAGTAGTCCAGACAGCATGGATCTGAGTCCTGAGCGCCCTCTAAGCAGTGCATCAACCAATCCATCTTCTCAACCCGGTGGAGATGATGTTTATGGAGTTGAAAATGACTCTGTGACTAAACCCGATCTGCACTTGATCCTTGAAAAGAATTCCCTAAACCACAGTTCATCTCTATCCCCAATGTCTACAACTCCAACATCTCCTTATACTTCAGATTCACCATTTTTGCGACCTAAAGTCAACTCTTCATCGAACCCAACATCTCCGACCTCTCCAAGGGAGTACATCCCACCCAATGGTCTGCACACTCGGGTCCTGGATCCCACTGGGCAAATATACAACAATAACCGAAATGTGGATGAAGTAGACAACGAGGCACCAGAAGCTGACATCTCCCTCTACGTCAAGGTAGATAACATGTCTTATGTGATAGCAGACAATCTTAAGGGGCTTTCATAACCTTTGAGATATATTTACAGACTTTGTCTAGTTTAGTCCCTTATCCTTACTAAGGAAAGTTTGTATCGTTAGATATTGGAGACCCTAACAATATTTGTAGCTAGGTAATGGGAAGTCATGATGTGTTCATTTCTTTGCTTGTCTGTGGAGACAAGTTGTTGCCCAGCTGTCAACTGATAGGAGGTGGTGCTGGTGACAAACTAAGCCATCTCTGGTCCTGATTAGAGATGAGCTAACCAGGCAATCGGCATTTGATTAGCTGGGGCTGCTAAACTTGGATAAAGCTCATGGATACAGCCAATGACTATATCCATGTTTTCCACATAGCCTTAGGGCTTTATCCAACTTCAGCAGCCACCGCTAATCAAATGCCGAAAGTTCGGGTTCGGATGGACTCGAGCATGCTCCAGGTTCGCTCATCTCTAGTCCTGATGTTGATTGGAAAGTATATGTTGCTATGCAGAGAAACTGCATTGCAAGACTAGTGGGAAATACAAAGAGTAGCTGTTAAATGGAGTGTGTTTTGGTGCCACTAGATAAGTGAAGTTAGCCAATGTGTGGAGTCAGATAATGCCTAGGGTTGGCCTTTGTAGAGTTAGCGAGCCTCAGCCTATCCACTATTGGTGAAAGGCCTTTCAGGCCTGGAATGGCTTGAGTGGCTGTTCACCAAAAGATTGCAGTGAACAGAGGATTAGTGAAAGTGGCATGATGCCTGCGGGTTGCCTGTGTTGCTGATGGGGTCTCTTGGTCTTGAGATGTTCCTTAAAAGTTGTCTATTGAGGCCTATAAAGTGTCATAGGATATACAGTGAGCTGACATCCAGAGGTAGCCTTGGAGTGGGTCTGTGAAAACCTTAACCAGCAAGAAGGACAGTTTGCATTGTTTGATGCTTGCTGTCACCAGGCAGGTATGAGAGTCCTGACAAACATGGACGCAGTCATTTCTGAAAGAGTCTGTGAGAAGAGACTTTGTGATCTTTGTGAGAAGTGTTGGGCTGAAAGACACAAGGTCTAGGTTGAGAATGACAGGCCAAATCCCAGGTGTCATTACTGCTTGGGACTATTGGTTGTTGGCTAGCTGTGGAAGGTGGGCAGCTAAGACCTAATACACCTGTGGATGTGTGGGCCAAATGGTCCCAGTAGAAAGGCTTATTGTTGTAGGAATTGTGATTGGAGATTGGAAGGAGTGTGATTGGAGAATTAAGTGGTGACTCTTCTCCTGTTGTATTGTCTGCAGTCCTGGTCTTAGTTTCACCTACATTTTGTTCCGAATGACATAGACCCATTCCTGGGGTTCTGAGTGATAGCACATTGGTCACTGGGTCTGTGTGAGGCAACAATGTCCTGCGAGTGTTGTTTAATAATAGTAGAGATGAGCAAATTTTAAGCATACTTGAGTGCATGTGAACCCAGAAGTCTTGGCATTTCATTACCAGTTACTGAAGAAGTTGGATGCAGACCTAAGGCTGCCAGGAAAACATGGATTCGGCCATAGGGCACGAAACGAGTTTTTGCTGTATGTTACCGGATAGATACCCATTTCCATAAATCCTATTAGGGAATTCTGAATTAGTAGACAGGTTCTTCTGTTAGGACCTTTTGGCCAAAGAGACTATAAAGTGTATCCCTTGCTATAGCCGAACGGGCCTGCCCAGTCACCTGATTTGAATGCACGGTGTGTAGTTCTTCATTTCAACTGTGGTGGAGCTGCAGAGAACCTGGACACTTAAGGCACTATTTCACGGGATGATTATCGTGCGAAAAATTGTTATATCCTTCGAATTTAACCGATAATCATTCTGTGTAATTGCAGGCAACGTTCGTATGTCGTTGATCGTTGATTTAGATCTGAACCTAAAATTGTCGTTAATCGTTCGCTAATCGTTTGCTGTAATTCCACATTCGTTCGCTCAAGTTCTACATTTGTTCACTAATCGTTCAGTGTAATTGCACATTGTTCATTGTTTTGCTGGGATCAGATGGAGTAAACGATCATAGTAACGATCGCAATAACGATCATAGTAATGAGCGTAACTAACGACCATCGCTCTGTGTAATATGGTGAACGATTTCAGGTTAACGAAAAACAATCTCGTTTGCGATCGTTTATCGTTAGCCATTAATTGTTAAAAATCGCTCAGTGTAATAGAACCCTTAGGGCCCTATTCCACGGGATGCTTCTTGTTTGCATAATCTTTAAAGATAAACGATCTCAAACGACCGCTATTGCGAGCGACCTGAAATCATTCACCCATTTACACAGAACGATGATCGTTACTTATGATCGTTCTTGCGGTCGTCTTGTCATTGTTATTGCATTCGTCGCTAGTCCGTAGTCTGTCCACAACTGCACAATTTACAGATGTGTGAATGAGGCCTTAGGTAAATGCCCAGGACTCCATACTTTACACTGCACCACCATCTAATCAACCCATCCTTTCAAGTGCACCCCCACCTAAGCCTCAGTCCTTTATAGTTATCTACCACTTTGGGGTGCACTATGAAGGATAGGGGATGGGGTGGGTTTGCGGGTGAGGAAGTGGTGCACAGAGGACTGGGGTGAGTGACACCTCCATCCTTTAGGTAGCTCATTCTCCTCATCCCTAAAGCTTTTAAACATAAGGCTGGCTGGAGACTTGGGTGGCTCATAGACTAAATATCTGAATGGCCCTAAGGGAATCTTCCCAACAGAGCAGACTGTCAGTCAAGGCCTATACAGATATAAAGTGGTATATTATATGATCAGAAAATTACATATATACAAAAGTTAATAAAGTTTAATGAAACTTTTTTTTTTTTTACCGAAATTACAAACATGAAGCTGTAAAACATAACTCATAACATAATATGATGATACATAAGAAATAAATATAAGCTGCCTTAAAGCTCAGAGAAGCTGGAGCATCAAAGAGTTAAATACATTTAAAGGGACTATACTTGGTAATATTGCAGTATAATGACTGTAGCATATAGTTATATGCTGCACAGTACTACAGTTCGTATCCAGCCCAGGGTTAGATGATGGGTGTGACATGTGATTGTTTCTCTTGCCTCTCACGTTCTCATACAGTAAATAAGACCTAATGCAGGGCTGTACATGACTATTTATAACTAAGGAGATACCATGTCAGGGGGACAAAGTCCTGGGAAGATTGGTTCTGGAGAAGTGCAGTATTGTAGTGTTGCAGCATTGTGAAGCTTTGTGTTTCTGTTCTTTTTAGTAGACAAAAGTTTTTTGTCCTATTTTTCAAATCTTACCCGTCTCGTTTTATGAGCTAATAACTTAGACTTAAACTTATCCAAGTTATTCCAAGATTGTTTTTCAGTGAAAGAAAATGTATTTCATATTAGCAAAATTTTTTTAGCCCATACATTAAAGGGAAACTTCAGCTTAATTTTTTTTTCAAATCAACTGGTACCAGAAAGTTACATAGATTTGTAATTTACTTTAATTTAAAAATGTACAGTCTTTAAGTACTTATCAGCTACTGTATGTCCTGCAGGAAGTGGTGTATTCTTCCCAGTCTCTCTGCTGCCACCTCTGTCCATGTCAGAGTAGTAGCAAATCCCCATAGAAAACCTTTCCTGCTCTGGACAGTTCCTGACATGGACAGGTACAGTAACAGGAACGATGATTAGGTACAGTAACAAGAGCGACTATTAATTACAGTAACAGGGGTGGCGATTAGGTACAGTAACTGGAGTGACAGTTAGGTACAGTAAAAGGAACAACCATCAGGTACAGTAACAGGAGTGACGATTAGGTACAGTAACAGGAGCGATGATCAGGTACAGTAACAAGAGTGACGATAAAGTACAGTAACAGAAGCAAATATTAGGTGCAGTAACAGGAGCCACGATTTGGTACAGTAACAGGAGTGACAATCAGGTACAGTAACAGGCGTGACGATAAGGTACAGTAACAGGAGCAGCGATCAGGTACTGTAAAAAGAGTGACAATTAGGTACAGTAACTTGAGTGATGATTAGCTACAGTAAGAAGAGCAATGATCATGTACACTAACAGTGGTGACAGTCAGGTATATTAACAAGGACAACAATTAAGAACACCAACAGGAGTGAAATAAAGGTACAGCAACAGGGAACAGGGACAACTATCAGGTATAATAATGGGTGACTTAAGGTACTGTAATGGGGGATATGGAAGACTATCATGTACATCAACGAGGGACAGGGATGACTATTAGTTACAGCAACAAGGGACAGGGATAACTATTAGGTACGGCAGCAGAGGATGGGCCTATGATCAGGGTAGGAAAGGGGTTAATTTGTGTCTGTGTATGTGCTTACTATACTGCATGGCTTTGCTTCTCTCTTAGCTCTAAACTTATCCTTCACATGGAGCAGATCAGGGTCGAGAGAGCCACCAGAAAGCAGCCCCTCCTGTTATTCTCATTGCGATTGGTCCATCTGTAATGATGGACCAATCCCATTGATCCCCTGCCAAGACAAGTGGTAATCGGTCCCTGGCTGCTACTAAGTTATACTGTTGATGTGTGTCAGGGCAGCTCTTTTGGATTTCCCGTTCGTGATACCTAAACATTCAGGTAGCACCTAAATAATAATTTGTCCGTTTTTGTCTAGTAAAATATTGTAATTCTCATCTCTGACCATTGAAATGACATCATTTGTTTGTAACACAATACACATGTGACCCAAGCTGAATGGATGGCTCCATACCAGCACACTATAAATGTACACTGTTCCCGTCCCTGATTATAACAAATAAAACGGTATTACCATTGACCGTGGATACAATAGATGTAACTGGCAAACAAGTCAGAACATGCACCTGTCATCCCCTGCAGCGCTCTACCTGTACATTGTGCTCACTGCAAATACACCAAGGAATCACAGATGAGGCCCTTGGAATGACTGAGGAATATTTGTTGTGGGAGTGAATGTGAGGTCATTGATGGGGCAGGATGTATTGTTAAGTGCTTTATTATGCCTGTACTCCATTCCTTCCTTCTATAAGCTATAGTCATACAAGAGTTATAACCACAATACACTGTGCACACTAAAGTAATCTATATAAGCAGGGGCGTAACTAGGATTCATGGGGCCCCATAGCAAAAAACTATGGGGCCCCATGAATCCTGTACATTGCACCATGGGGTTGGGGGTCTTTGCGGGCTGGAGGATGTCTGGGGGTGGAGCGGGGGGGGGGGGGTCTGTGCGGCCTGGCTGCTGTCTGGGGGTGGGGTGGGCCTTTGTGGACTGGCGGCTGTCCGGGGGGTGGGGTGATGCCTGTGCAGGCCCATGGCTGTCCGGCGTGGAGTGCTGGTATGAGCAGGCCCATAAAGGCAGACCACACTTTGCCCCAGGCCCAACTGCTACGCATCAGCCCCTTAGCAGCTGCGTGGTCTGTCTCTGTGGTAGCTACGCCAGTGTATGTAAGTTATCAACTTCTATCAGAAGAAGGCATGTGGAGCAGTCTATGTGAGAGATGGGGGACCAAGGGAGCAGTCTGTGTGGCAAATAATTTGGCACTATACAGCAATAGTTATATTTATTTTTTGTCTAGAAGGAAAAAGTGCCCAGGTCTCTGACTTTTTCACTCACTAGCTACAGAGAAGGAACAATGTGTAGAGCTCTATTCACAATTATACAGGCTTAAGGGTTGTTATTCCCAGCATTACCTGCTTGTTCAGCATCTGGGATATTCTGCACATGCAGGTAAGTGCCCCATGTATACTTGGCACTGTGCACTAATCTGATGTAGGATGAACACTTGCATTATAGGAGATTAGATTTGCTGTTGGATGGTGAATGGGGCTTCTAAAAACAATGTTGCCCATTCTATTCAATGGCAACCAGTAGAATTGTGAATGCAGCACTGGAGTACTTCTAATCATAGGATAAGTAATACAACATTTGGTTTCGCACTGCTTCCTCATTGGACATGGTTGATTCTCCAGGAGGTCATGCGGATTGTGAGCAATCTGTTAACATATAAATTTAAATGATAAATTTCCATGTTAAATTAATTTATCAAGATACATGAAGCTAAAAAATAGAAAAGGAGAAGTTGCAGACAGACCATATCTTATCTTATAAATAAATTATTCCAGATTGATTATAAAAGTCCTAGAACATACAAGCAACGTAGCAGAAACTTTCTCTTAAAGGGGCCACGCTACCAGCAAAGCCTGTATTAGATAGGGATTGTTTAAATGGTTTATCAATGGCGGCCTAGACCAATTATTACACCCAACAAATAGCAACTGCGGGGCCAGAAAATAACTCCTTGGGTGTAATGAGTCCATGTGGTGGCTCCTCCCCCCAGGAGCCCTGATAGGCAATCATCTCTGACTCTGTCTAAGATGAGCTCCGCCTAGTGGCGGCTATAAGGTACAAGATATTTCCAGGAATTGTATGTGGCAGAAAAGCAGACCACTAGCTCTACTAGGATATAGTATGAGCGTCACAATGGGGTTCTAGTTGTACACCTATATGTACTTACATGATGTCACCAATGACTGAGCCACATTTGGGCCATAATGTGAGACCTGCCTGCACATGTGACCTTCGGATTGCATGGGCTCAAATGGTCTGACCCCTCTGCGCTTCACAATCAGCTAGCTAGGGGATAACTTTACAAGATGCACAACCCCTTTAAGGCCCATGCATGCTTGACCAAGTGAAGCAAGGATGTGTATGTGAAGATTAAGAGAGTTGGCTGTCGGCTGACAGCTGTCTAGACTGTATGACCATCTAAACTCTGTTACATCTGTTATCAAAGATGTTTTCTCCAAAAGGTAATGACTAAAAAGCTTTTTCCCTCGGGTCATTGTCATGTTAATAAAGTTGTTGAATGTAGCGACACAATGATTAATAACATGAAAGTGACTCTATTACATTCAGTCTGCAGGTAAGTAGTCACGACGGACCCATCACCATAGCGACAGCGTATTAAGGATGGGATGGTGAGGAACGCTGACCTGAGGTATAAGTGCAAAATTAGGCTGCATCAAAACCTCATCACAAAGTCCTAACCAGAGAGTCCGTATTTCCATGGTTACCCATTATCTTACACAAAAAACTGCTAAGTAGTCTCTTCTTCTAACTCAGAAGATGAACACAAATAATGCACTGTGCCATTTTTTCCTACTAAAATTTTTTTTTTTCACACTGAATTTACATCAGAGCTGAAAACTGGAATTTTCCATGACCCGATCTCATAGGCAAAAACTGTACTTTAATCAGCAATCTCTAATATTTGCAATTTTAAAGGGATACGAAAATTGGTTTGGACGTCTTATTTCTGTGCCACTGACCCCTGCTGGTGAGGAGGTGCATTGATTTGATGTATATAAAATCTCAGGGAAAGGTTCCTGCAATTATTTCTACAGGCAGACCATGTGGCTGTCATGGTGTCCTTGGAGGCGATAGTATAATTTGCCACATACGATCCGGGCGTAAGTTCGTACGTAGTGTGAACTGTGCAGCCGTACTTCGTATACTTTCCATTATACGCAAACTACGAAAGTCTCCGGCCGCTTATTCACGGAACGCGCTACGGCCGGAAACTTACGTAGTGTGAACATAGCCTCAATCTGAAGTGTGGTCAAGAGGAGAGGAGTCTTCCAGCTTCATCCCCTTCCTGAGTTAGAAATAACCCTGCAAACCTCAGTCTCCCCTTTCTAGTCAGTCCTGGCTTGATCAGAGTGAGAACATATACACATACCTTCACCTGTTTGCTAGACCCTCTACAAAGCTTTAGGCCTAGTTCTAGGGATGGTACGAACCCGAACTCTCGGAAATGATTCCCGCTGTCTGCCCGCTCCGTGGAGAGGGTGGATACAGCGGGAGGACCACCTGAAAAACTGGGATACAGCCATAGCCATAGGCTGTATCCCAGTTTTCCAGGTGGTCCTCCCGCTGTATCCACCCGCTGCACGGAGCGGGCAGACAGCAGGAATCTGATGCCGAGCGTTTGGGTTCATACGAACCCGAACCTCGCAGTTTCGGACCATCCTTACCTAGTTTGTTTTCAGTTCCCAGATAAAACCTGCTACAAGCAAGTAACCAAAGATTCTGTTGAAGTTGATAGGAGTCTAGGGGGGTTTACCAAAGACTGCTTTCAGTCCACACTCAGAGGACACGTCTACTTTGAAGAACTTGTTCCTGATCCAGGCATGATCGTCAAGACAAAAGAAAGACAATAGCTGTACAAGGACTCTCCTACAACCCCTCTCTGTTGGCTTACAGTCAGTTAGTGCCTAGTTGTTTACACCGTTCTTTTAGTGCACACCCTTCCTGTTGGACCATACTGGTCCAAAGAAAACATAGAGGGTCAGCCATCCACAAAGCTACATATGGTATATGACATATGCTGTTGGATAGGAACATTGCATCCTAGTATAGCCCACAGTGTGGCTCCCCATCTAGAACTAGGAATGAGGCTGTGTCAATCTAGATTACCACACTACTAATAGGTCTGTGGTCCAGCAGAAGACTCCACTAGAGGTGACTCTGGAGCAATCACTTACCGCTAGGGTGTATTTCTTATGAGATGGTCACAAATGACCCATTGGCCATTCAAATAGATGAAGCATGGTAGAAAAATTTCTTCTGGTGGACCCAAGGAACTCCAATATGATCCTAACATGATGGGGCCATGACTATATGGAAAATGGAATCTGATTGTAAGGATAGAGGTGGCTCTAGTCATCATTGTTATTCAGAGCAAAAAGAAGACTTTTATTAACGGGGTTATCCAGGATTAGGGAAAAAATGGCTGTTTTCTTCCAAAAACAGCGCCACCCCTGTCCTCAGGTTGTGTGTGGTAGTGCAGCTCAGAGCCATTCAGTTCATTAAAGTTGAGCTGCAATACCACATACATCCTGTGGACAGGGGTGGTGCTGTTTTTGAAAGAAAGAAGCCTTGTTTTTCTAATCCTCAATAATCCCTTTAAGGTTCATTTCAATACAAGGTCCCTGTTCTTATTTAACCTGTGAGGATGACTAAGTGAGTCACAGTAATAGCTACAATAACCGATAGAGTCCTTCTATGTGGATAAGATTAGAATTGACCAAGTTTTTTTGCGGTTTGAGCAATAAATCAATGCAACATGCAATGTTATAGCAAAGTCTTGGCCGCGAAGCAATGTGCTGGGATGGAAGGTAAGAAGGTTACAGGGATGTTCTGGGGGGGGGGGGGGGTATTTTTATTTTCACATTTCTCTTAGAAAGTTATATAACCTTGTAATATAACTGTAGTAAAGAAGATGTAATTTTTTTTTTCTTCCACCCCTTACTGACAGCAGTAAGGGGTGACATGGCTCCTCTGCTGCCACCAGTGGCTGTGATGGGAACTGCAGGGCTGCATACCCTGTTTCCGTGAAAATAAGACCAAGTAGAGGTTTTGCTTAATTGCTAAATAAAAGGCCTCACCGATAGTAATGTGGTGCCCACCCCTGGTGTGAAGGTGGGGCGGCCGATCACTTGCTAGATAGTTAGATGTGACGCCACTTCTGTGGTGGTTGGCCGAGATATAGCCGGGCCCAGTGATGTTGTGTCGTGACGCCAGTGCCGGTTGGGCACACAGGTATAGTGGCACACCTGCTTTTAGATTAAAGGGCCGGTTATACTTTGTTCCCCTGTGGACAGTGTCCTGCTGGGCTGTTGCAGGGTCCCTTGGGCTGTTGTCACGGTGGTCCGGAGTGGAGTAGTGACCCACCTGGACTATTGGCACTGCCACCCACAGAAAGGGGAGATGACCCAAGGAATGTCTGTGTTGGTGCCTGACGAGGAGTCTCTTTATCATAAATAAAATCTGTTTTACTCCAAGAATACTTATGTGCAGCAGGTCATACAGCTTTACATTGACATAAGACATTTCACTTGACAAAACACTTGATAGTTCAGGATCCAGATCTGAAGTGAGAGTATAGAGAATGGTACAGTTGTGCTGACTGGGTTGCGTGCTGCGAGGTTTATAGAAGAATCAGAAGAGTAGAGAGGAGGCTATTGTGAGAGTCCCAACCCAAGTAGTACTGTGCTCTGCCGGGATGTTGGAGGTACAAATAGAAGAATACTTGAGAAGAGAGAGAATACTTATGCCTGTGTTTTGACTCTTTTTTAGTCTTCACACCACCTATTGCCCTACCAGTGTCGGGGGACCTGTCCTAGTAGGTGACACAAGGCCCAGACCTTGTTACCTGGGATTAGGGGAATGCTGAGGGTTCCCTGCTTACACCCGTGCTGAGAGATAGAGTTCATAGGCTTCTAGCAAACTTGCTCTATCCGGATCAGTTCCTAGCCTTGCTTTGAGGATACTGTCCTGCACTGTGACTCTCCTTGTCCACGGCGTGGGTTGAGATGTTCCCTTTTGCGTCCGTCACTTGTAAATGTGCAGTTAAGGCATCACCTGCAGGCAGGCCCGTCACCTGCAGCCATCCCTGTTGTCCCCTGCTACCAGATGTAGAGCTGCACGCAGTCTGCCACTATCCAGTCGCCTGCCGCCATACCGTACGATGTGTATTAATATAATACACTGTCTTATTTTCAGGGAAACATGGTAAGTCCTGGTCCATGCACAGTTACATATCACTCACGCTGCTGTATGAAGATACTGAGCCTCCCCTGATGGCTATATACTATATGCATGCCCTGCACCTCTCCTATGCCTTAGTATAGGTCTCTCAGACATGTCGCTGACAAGCGTCTATATAACTTTAGCTTTTGTTAGATGTATGTAATGTCTGGACGAGGCATCATGAGACGTGTAGTGACCACAGCTACTGCCTGTATATAGAAGTCGGACTATAGCATGGTGTGAGTAAAACAACAATGCTATCACAGAAGAAGCTCAGGGCTTATTGTGGAGGATTTCATGTTTTTTTCTTGAATTTTACATAAAAATTTCCAGCGCTGTGTCTTCTCCAGCCATTCATTGTGACCCTTCACCTTGGCAGTCGCTGAATGTGCAGCTCTCTATATTCCCAGCAGAGCGAATCAGATATCAGAAGTTAACTTGTCACTGATTAAAGTGCCGGCATCACCAGTAATAAATTACATGAACAGCAATTCCCGTATAGATGAGACTCATTCCCATCATGAGATAACAAGCCCCTGGGGCTGCCAGAAATTATATCTATATAGAATCAATCATTAAAAGTATAGGACGTAGATTATAAAAATACAGTATAAGTAAAATCAGATAAATATTCCAGATACAGGTGAAGATTTCTGTTCCCAGAAGACCCCTCCCCCTCCAAGCTTTAGCTGACACCCCTTCCCCTTTAAGCTCCTTTCCTGCTGCCAAGAAAACGGTGGTGATGGCCATTCTGTTTCGTCAGCGCTCACTCTAGATTACATAGACAGCACTGCCCTCTAGAGGTCATCATTGGATTCACACATTTTGTTAACAGTTACTGTATTAGAATAAGTTGACACTGTGTTTTTGTCTACATTTAATATAAAGGTTTTATACCCTTGAAGATGTATACATTTCCCATTGACTTACATTGTTAAAAAAAAGACTATTGTAAAATGCATCTTTTAATGTTTCATATTATTAATAACTTTTGAATATGTTTGGGATGGAAGGGGGGGAAATGTTCACTTCCACCATTGTTTTTATAGGGGTAGTCCAGCGAATCAACTGAAAGTGCAAGAGATTTGTAATGTACTTCTATTAAAAGATATCAAGTCGTCCAGTACTTATCAGCTGCTGTATGTCCTGCAGGAAGTGGAGTACTCTTTCCAGTCTGACACAGTGCTCTCTGCTGCCACCTCTGTCTATGTCAGGAACTGTCCAGAGCAGTAGCAAATCCTCATAGAAAACCTCTACTGCTCTCCAGACTGGTTAAAGCTGCTGCGGGCGAGCTTTCGGCCGGCAGTGCGGGGGTTAAAGGGGCGGGGTCCCATACACGCAGCGGATCCGCTGCGTGTATAGGACCCATTCACCTTCTCACTACTGGATCTGCAGCGGATTTTGATGCCAACTCGCAGTGTGAAATCCGCTGCGGATCCGGTACGTGTGAACACAGCCTAAAAGAAGTAAACTACAAATCGCTGGCACCATTTGATTTGAAAGAGTAGCAGTCAAAGGGAAGTAAGATATAATATCTCAGATATTGTCAGGTATTCTCTGTGAAGAGTGCCAGTGGTAAAGAGGATTTCAGGCCTGGCCTGGTCAATCAAGTGGCTACAACAATTTGCCTATATGGTTGGGCACTGTAAAGGATATGTGGAAGTATGCCAGGTACCAGGAAAAGTGTAGGGCAGGGATGAGGACAGGAACAGGGCAGGTGCCAGGAAAAGTGTAGGGCAGGGATGAGGACAGGGGCAGGCGTGGTGGGGAAGACCGGCCCGGGGGGCACATGTCCCCCCTGCCCCCTGGCCCAGCCCTCCCCTGGGAGCAGTGCAGGAATCAGAAAAACTGTAGGGCAGGGATGAGGACAGGAGCAGGGCAGGTGCCAGGAAAAGTGTAGCGCAGAGATGAGGACAAGAGCAGGGAAGGTGCCAGGAAAAGTGTAGGGCAGGGAAGAGGACAGGAGCAGGGCAGGTGCCAGGAAAAGTATAGGGCAGGGATAAGAACAGGAGCAGGGCAGGTGCCAGGAAAAGTGTAGGGCAGGGATGGGGACAGGAGCAGGGCAGGTGCCAGGAAAAGTATAGGGCAGGGATGAGGACAGGAGCAGGGCAGGTGCCAGGAAAAGTGTAGGGCAGAGATGAGGACAAGAGCTGGGAAGGTGCCAGGAAAAGTGTAGGGCAGGGATGAGGACAGGAGCAGGGCAGGTGCCAGGAAAAGTATAGGGCAGGGATAAGAACAGGAGCAGGGCAGGTGCCAGGAAAAGTGTAGGGCAGGGATGGGGACAGGAGCAGGGCAGGTGCCAGGAAAAGTATAGGGCAGGGATGAGGACAGGAGCAGGGCAGGTGCCAGAAAAGTGTAGGGCAGGGATGGGGACAGGAGCAGGGCAGGTGCCAGGAAAAGTATAGGAATGGATCGGAAATGTAAAGGAACCCAGAAACACACAGGGTTAGAACCAGGAGAAGTATAGGGTTGGAATAAGGAGAAGTGCAATGCAGGAACCAGGAGAAGTTCAATGTAGAATAATTCAGAAGTACGGACCAGAATAAATGTCCAGGAGAAGTGTAGTGTTGGAACAAGGAGAAGTGCAATGGTGAGGCAAGGACATCATAGGAGTAGGGATCAGGAGGAGTGTGGGGCAGGGAGCAGGGGTATACTAAGAGCAGGAGTGTACTGGGAGCAGAGGTATACTAAGAGCAGGAGTGTACTGGGAGCAGAGGTATACTAAGAGCAGGAGTGTACTAGGAGCAGAGGTATACTAAGAGCAGGAGTGTATTGGGAGAAGGGGTATACTGGGAAAAGGGGTATACTGGGAGTAGGAGCACACTGTAAGCAGGGGTATACTGGGAGTAGGAGTGTACTGGGAGCAGGGGTGTACTGGGAGCAGGGGTGTACTAAGAGCAGGAGTGTACTAAGAGCAGGAGTGTACTGGGAGCAGGGCATACTGGGAGCAGGGGTGTACAAAGAGCAGGAGTGTACTAAGAGCAGAAGTGTACTGGGAGCAGGGCATACTGGGAGCAGGGGTGTACAAAGAGCAGAAGTGTACTAAGAGCAGGAGTGTACTGGGAGCAGGAATGTATTAGGAGCAGGGCATACTGGGAGCAGGGGTGTACTAAGAGCAGGAGTGTACTGGGAGCAAGGGTATAGAGCAGGAGGGTATTGGGAGAAGGGGTATACTAGGAGAAGGGGTATACTGGGAGTAGGAGTGTACTGGGAGCAGGGTTATACTGGGAGCAGGGGTATACTGGGGGTAGGAGTGTACTGGGAGCAGGGGGTTACTAAGAGCAGGAGTGTACTGGGAGCAGGAGTGTACTGGGAGCAGGGCATACTGGGAGCAGGGGTATACTAAGAGCAGGAGTGTACTGGGAACAGGGGTGTACTGGAAGCAGGAGTGTACTGGCAGCAGGGGTATACTGGGAGCAGGAGTGTACTGGAAGCAGGGGTATACTGCAATGAAATCAAGTCACTTCCTTACACACTTGGTAATGAGAATTTCCATCCACATTAAAGGAAACATAGTGGATTATGTGCATTGTAATTCACTTTTACAACCAGTCACCTGTTTTGTTGCACTGTAAACCACAATATGTGTGTGTATATATATATATATATATATATATATATATATATATACACACACTGAGAGTAAGGAACACTTCCCTACTGTAATAAAAATGCTTGTCCTCTCTGTAATGATGTTTATGCTGAAGAGGAAGCCCATATAATATGTACAGTGCTTACTGTCATCTATACTACAGGATAGCAACAGCAGAGGAGGTCCGCGGCATAGATACATATACACTTTATACCCAAATACTTATACCTGAATATTGCCATAGAATCCAAATATACATACACATAATACTGCCATTCAGTGGCCAAATAATACTGCCATATGATGCCTAAATAATGCATCTATGTATCCAAATAATACTGCCCTACAATGCCACACATAACGGCCCTTTGATGCCCAAATAAAACTAATACCATAGGTCCAGATAATACCGCCATATAGTGCTTAAGAGATTATCCCTAAAGTCCCTGCTGATCTAGAACAGTGAATGATATATGATCCTTTTGTTCTTGGGGAGATAAGCCTCAACATGGCCAAAATGAATGTTTATGTACATGGAGAGGTTGGGTGGAGCAGCACTAGCACATGACCTGTGGTGTTAGGATGAAATTTACTGCACATCTACATTATAATACTTTATTATAGCGCACTATATATCCTAGACAATGATTAATCCACACTATAGGCACCATTGCCAAAGGTCAGTAAATTACTGACTGGAACAAAACTTGTGTCTTGTCATAACAACCTTACACATCAGTAAAAATTCCTGATATTACTATGTGGAGTGCTGTACAAAGCAACCAGGGACTGAGCTGCTACCTTTAAATAGAAGAATATACTAAGCACCTCGTAGCTGCAGAACATAATAATACACACCTCAGCTGCTTCAGAACCTCATAATACACACCTCAGCTGCTTCAGAACCTCATAATATACACCTCAGCTGCTTCAGAACCTCATAATATACACCTCAGCTGCTTCAGAACCTCATAATATACACCTCAGCTGCTTCAGAACCTCATAATACACCTCAGCTGCTGCAGAACTTCATAATACAACTCAGCTGCTGCAGAACCTCATCATACACCTCAGCTGCTTCAGAACCTCATAATATACACCTCAGCTGCTTCAGAACCTCATAATATACACCTCAGCTGCTTCAGAACCTCATAATATACACCTCAGCTGCTGCAGAACCTCATAATATACACCTCAGCTGCTGCAGAACCTCATAATACACCTCAGCTGCTTCAGAACCTCATAATACACCTCAGCTTCTGCAGAAACTCATCACACACCTCAGCGGCTGCAGAACCTCATAATACACCTCAGCTGCTGCAGAACCTCATAATACACCTCAGCTGCTGCAGAACCTCATCATACACCTCCATACCTCTCAACATTTTGGATGGCCAAAGAGGCACAACTGCGGAGGGGATAACAAATGTGTTTCCGTAACTGTCCGCATTTGCAGGGATTCCCTGTTAAATAGGTGACATGAACGAACAATGACTTAATCTTTTGCGGCACAGATCATATCCCCAAAACAGATCCATAACACCTACAGATGTGTGTATGGGTCTATTATACAGTAAGAAACCAGAGACTTTCTAAAGCAACATATAGGGGGAGATTTATGAAAGAGTGTAAATATACACCTGGTGTATACTGCCCACAGCAACCAATCACAGCTCAGCTTTCAGATCTGGTAAAATATAAGAGGAGCTGTGATTGGTTGCTGTGGGCAGTTTACACCAGGTATATATTTACACCCTTTCATAAATCTCCCCCAGAAAGTTTATTATTGGGAATCTAATTTCTAGGTCAAAAAGAGGGTCATGTAAGGGGTAAAGAGGGACAGAGGGACATAGGTCAAAAGTAGGGACTGTCCCTCCAAAAGAGGGACACTTGGGAGGTATGACACCTCAGCTGCTTCAGAACCCTTATAACACACCTCAGCTGCTTCAGAGCCTCATAATACACCTCAGCTACTGCAGAACCTCATAGTACACCTCAGCTACTGCAGAACCTCATAATACACCTCAGCTGCTGCAGAACCTCATAATACACCTCAGCTGCTTCAGAGCCTCATAATACACCTCAGCTACTGCAGAGCCTCATAATACACCTCAGCTGCTGCAGAACCTCATAATACACCTCAGCTGCTGCAGAACTTCATAATACAACTCAGCTGCTGCAGAACCTCATAATATGTAATATATGTCACCACTACCATGAACCATAAAGCATCTTGGAATTCCATGAACTGTATAAATGCCCAGAACCTTTTGCATCTCCCCAGTGGCTGCTACTAAAGCTGCCAGTAGGGGGCGCCTCATACCACCTCTCATTTCCCAGTAGTCCTTTACAGCAAAACAAAACCCTATCACTCACACTTCCTCACTTATTCTTGTCACGTATTTGCAATAATTCTTTTCAGATTTTTGGTTGAAATATATATTTTTTCATCCATGTAAAATTCTGCAAATATCCGTGTAATCTACAGCGGTGCAAAATATTAAGTTTTTGTGAATACTTGTATAATTTAGGTAAAGAATGATCCTATACAATTTCTTTTTTTTTGTATAAAGCTAGTTGTACAAGTTTGCGCTCTGTCATCCTGTAGACATTAATGGGGGAGATTTATCAAACATGGTGTAAAGTGAAACTGGCCCAGTTGCCCCTATCAACCAATCAGATTTCACCTTTCATTCCGCACAGACTCTTTGGAAAATGAAAGGTGGAATCTGATTGGTTGCTAAGGGCAACTGGGCCAGTTTTACTTTACACCATGTTGGATAAATCTCCCCCATTGTTGCTATTTGTATCTTTTTTTAGGCCATGTTCACATAGCGTAAGAGACTGGCCATTCCGTGACCCGGCCAGGTCACGGAGCGGCCGGTCTCTGAAAAGATCATCCTGGCCGGTACTGCAGTATTGGCTGGATGATCTTTCAGGCCGCAGAGTTCTGATGCGGGCGCATCCGTGCGCGCTCGCATCAGAAATCCCCACATCACACTATGGAGCAAGCGGCCGCAGCCGCTCGCTTCATAGTGTGCACTGACATGGTTTCCTACGGCCGCTATACACTGAATAGCGGCTGCAGAAAACTGACATGTCAGTTCTTTGCGGCGCCACGAGTGTATATGCTCCGGCTGGGATCCCATAGACAGCAAGTCGACGTATTTTGCAACAACGGCCTTGGTTTATTATGAAAAAATATGTTGTGTGAACATAGCCTTATTCTATAAATGATACACAAATGGGAAAATGGCGTCCCACCACAGCTTACTGCCGCTAGTACCGAGTGATCTTATTAATGTATCTCTGTACACAAAAATTAAAGGATATAGGAAATGCTTGCGGTCACAAGAGAGTGCCTTGGCGGATTATAATGTGGGCGGCGTGGCATGGGCCCCCCCGGAGCCTCGGGCGGCCGCCCAAACCGCCCACATTATAATCCGCCACTGCCGGAAGTCCAACTTCCGGCCTCATCTGCATCGTTGATCTCGTATGCAATCTCCATCAGCTGATCCTGCACGCCGTGGCCACGGCACACCAGAATACAGCCTACCAGAATACGAGCAGCCTCCGACTGAAGCCGCGGGCTAAGTGACTACTCCTATCATCCGGAGCTCCGAAACTAAGACTCTACCTAGGTAAAACATTGCATGCAAAACCTCACAACGGACCGGTAAGCTAACAACTACGAGCGCTAATTGCCATGAGACGCTGCATGTCTCATATGTTCTCAGATCTGAATCGGGCATTACTAGTATCATCTGCATGGACCGTTTTTAGTTATTTTAACGAGCATATTATTGTTCCCTATTGTTGCCTATTCTTATATATCATCATTAGAGATGAGCGAACCGGGTTAGGGTTCGAGTCCATCCGAACCCGAACATTCGGCATTTGATTAGCGGGGGCTGCTGAACTTGGATAAAGCTCTAAGGTTGTCTGGAAAACATGGATATAGCCAATGACTATATCCATGTTTTCCACATAGCCTTAGGGCTTTATCCAACTTCAGCAGCCACCACTAATCAAATGCCGAAAGTTCGGGTTCGGATCGACTCGAGCATGCTCAAGGTTCGCTCATCTCTATTGCTTATCTTTATGCATTCTTAGTTATTAAATCCCCACATTATTTTTGAGATTTTCCGATATTATTATCAATTAGATACAGTGCGCTATATACCTTGAGGTTCTTCACACTTTCCTTTTTCCAATACCCTTATTCTGTTAATATTAATAGAATGTGGAACTTTGTAAATGACATTGTATCACTTTGTACTTGGAGCTTAGAGCAGTGTTCCCAAACCTGTGGCTCTGCAGCTGTTGCAAGACTACAACTCCCATCATGTAGGGGATGCTGGGAGTTGTAGTCTTGCAACAGCTGAAGAGCCACTGGTTGTAAAGCAGTGTGGCAGAGGGAGCAGGACAGGCTTTCCTCTGCACACAGTAGTGGGAGGAGGGCTGCTGGCACAGGCCATGCTATAGGTGTATCCCCAGGCCTCTAACCACTCCCCTGCTCTTTTGCTCTGGGCTATTTTGGTCTGTCAGTGTGAACAGATCACTGACAGATGAGGATACAGTATCCAGCTGGGGACCTGTTGCTCTCTTTAGATTGCAGAGCTGGATCATGACTGTTCTCCTGCACAACATTCAGATCTCCTGCTGATCAAGAGGATGCCTCCTATAGCCCACCTATTCAGAAGATAATTTACTGGCACCAGCAGTTTTATTTTTTATTTATTTTGTAATTATTATCATTATTTATTTATCTTTTTTTTTTATATATACTACAAGAAAAAAACAATCCCCCCAAAAATAAATTTTACCAAAATGTCCAATAGCACTCCTAATGGAGAGGAGAAGGACCCAGAAATAGAACTTTTTGTGAAGGTAAGTCCTGTCAGCTTGGGAGGTGGTGGACGGATTTTTTTGGCTGGCCTACTGGGAGAATAGACAAGAATGTCCGCCGGTCCCTTTATACTTGTGGACTAAGCAGTTTTTATTTTGTTGTGTTGGATTGTGCGGCGTCTTTTTGTTTGCGTGGAGTTTTGTTTTCTTTCTAGACTCATTAGGGTTTTTAATTGCAAGTGAGATGTGAGTGGTCCTGGTGGCGGAAGACCCCCGGGGGTCAGCCTGTGCTTTCTGTGCAGGTGCTTTGCATATGTTATGTATGCTTCTCTATAGAACTTGTCATGGGATGTACTGTGCTATGTTTTTCCTAGTTTTTACATTTTACAATTTTTTTTTACGATTTTTGAAAGCAAAATTTTATGCAAACTTTATAATAAAAATAATACACCTCAGCTGCTGCAGAACCTCATAATAGACACAACTGCTGCTGAACCTCATAATACACCTCAGCCGCAGCAGAACCTCATACTACACCTCAGCTGCTGGAGAACCTCATAATACACAGCTCAGCTGCTGCAGAACCTCCTAATACACCTCAGCTGCTGCAGAACCTCATCATACACCTCAGGTGCTGCAGATCCTCATAATACACCTCAGCTGCTGCAGAACCTCAAAATACACCTCAGCTGCTGCAGAACCTCACAATACACCTCAGCTGCTGGAGAACCTCATAATACACCTCAGCTGCTGCAGAACCTCATAATGCACCTCAGCTGCTGCAGAACCTCATAATACACCTCAGCTGCTGCAGAACCTCATAATACAACTCAGCTGCTGGAGAACCTCATAATACACAGCTCAGCTGCTGCAGAACATCATAATACACCTCAGCTGCTGCAGAACCTCATAATACACCTCAGCTGCTGCAGAACCTCATAATACAGCTCATAGTAAACATGTCAGTAATAATAATAAAAAAAAGCATAATGCTAAACATATTAGGAAAAACAATACCTATACATATATAACATGACAAAAGTCAAAAGTGAAAACCGATGCTATATTTCACATCCCTAACCAGTTCTTTCTTGGCTCTGATCTTTTGATACTTGAGGATAAATTACTGGATGATAACATTTTCCGCACTATTAGATGCCAGATTATAAGAATTGACTTCCTATTCAGTTCTCTCTTGAGTCCCCTCCACCTGGTCTTGTTATAATTGTATGTAAAGTACCAAATTATCAGATTTTCTGGACTATTGGATAACAGATAACAGGAATTTTCATTAAAGGGAACCTGTCACCGAGGACGCGGACCCGTCCCCAGTGACAGCTTCCCTTTAACATCTGCAGCCTTCATGTTATAGAGCAGGACTGCCTGACAGACTGACATAAAGAATTACTTGTCATTTACTGGTCTAAACCCCTGCTCATTCTCATGGTAGGAGTCCAGTGGGCGGTGCCATGCAGGTTCCCTTCAACATTTCCATTACTGGACACTGAATAACATACCCCATTGATTTATTACAAGTGATTGGTTGTTGGAGACTATGGGGGAGATTTATGGCACTGTCTTATAGTAAGATTCTCTTTGTTGTCCATATCAACCAATCACAGCTCAGCTTTCACTTCTCACATTGCTCTGGTAAAATGAAAACTGAGCTGTGATTGGTTGCTGTGGGCAACCATGGTTACTATAGGGCCACATTATATGGCTTGCGGCACGCTATAAATAAGTGCTGATCTATTAGATTAATGCTAATTTACATGTCTTTTTACACAACACGGTAATCGTGTGGCCAGGGCTGGACCAACAATCACTAGATTATTTGTGCGGCCCTTTGTTGCCATCAGCCATACATCCATACAGCCCAATTCATCTATTGTAGCGCCTGTAGAGTACTGACTGGAATAATATATAGGCCGGTGTGTCAATAAGGAACGATGGGGATCGCTGTCACATGATCAGACACTTCCTGTGACTGTGTCACTACACTGACCCCCTGTTAGGAGGGCGATGATGAAACGACTTGTACATGATCATCTATGAGGTCAGATTACAACTTTGTCATCCCAGCCAGATGCAGGTCATGTCGCACGAACTGTATCATGTGACCGATGCGCCACTCATGTCTCCAAAGTTTTCCCTGCTTGAGTCACTACAGTAATAGGAACATTGCGTCTGCCTTGGTCCCCTTTCACCTCCATTGGTGTTTAGTTTCCATTTCCAGCTAAAGTGACTGCCAATACAATGGCCAGGCGTCTCTGTCACATGTAAGGTTGGGTTGTGCTGTTGGCCATCTAGGGCTGTAAGTGGAGGGGTAACATGATGCCCCAATGCTAAATCTGGAAGAGGGTCCATGTTATTGTATATGCCCCCCAGACTCCAGGGCCCAAGTGTGACTGTTCCTGCCCCCCACCTCTCCCTGCCTCTCTGCAGTCTGATGTATAACCGGCCTAAGGGGTTAGGAAAGTCAGGGCAGACTTCCATTACACCACTTTTCTGATACCCCTTGCATGAGACCAGCCCTTATGGGGACATCTTCTCCTCTGAGGCCGCAGAATGACCCCCATACCCCCTCCCCTTCCCGTGTGAGATACAATAATACAGAACAATACAATAAAAACATGTTCTGTACTGACAGCCCCTTTCAGCATAACTCCGGGGAGAAAACCTGCCAATATGTTGTATCCATATTTTCCAGGACATTTTCCCTTTCCTTGTTTTTAATTTTTTTTTTTAACAATAATTTGATGAGAATGGGAAATAATTCTGCTCATAATTCTTAAAGGGGAAGTGCATCTTTTTGCATATTTAGGCCACGTTCACAGCGACCGTTTTGTGACACCCGTCACACTCGTCTTTCAATGTCTCTGTAGAGTCTGTACAATAGATGCAGACATGACATTCATCCTCCCTATGCAGGCTTATAATATCCGGTGATCTTCCCAGATAACGTTCATGTATCACAGTCTTGTACCTTGTGCACTATGTCTGAACGGACAACAGAAAATATCTCTATCCTATACGCAGGTGCAGATGTCTCCGGACACACAGGGGGACGTGCCCAGAAGTCTAATCTCTGCATTCTCATGTAATACAAACTGTATCCTATTGGCATGGGGGGTGCAGAGATTGCAATGGAGCCCCCCGCTCCTGGTGACCCTAGGTCTATTATAGTATATATTCAAATTACAGCAACATATCCCCCATCTATAGGCATGGCAGGTACAGGGATTACAATGCGGCCCCCATTCCTGGGGACCCTAGGTCTATTCTAATATTATTCTATAATGTAAAATTCTGCACTGTGCAGCCATTTTTTTTTCTCAGTTTTACTCCATACAAGTACACAATGGGGAATATAATATTGGTATTAGACGTATATGCCAGTAATGTATAATGTTGGAATACCCCTTTAAGCAGTGCTCTCACTTTCTATACCAGCCGGGTGCTGGAGACACAACCCTGCTACACCTCCTGCACAAACAGTCATGAATCATTACTGAGGTGATGTTACAATGGAGAACCCAGGGCTGAAACAATGCGCTGGAATCCTTCCTTTTGATTCCATGGTAGACGTGTAAGGCTTTGGTTACACCCAGCTGACTGGTACGGGCCGTGCAGTCTGTGACCAGGGAGATAGGGATATACACTGACAACTGCTATCGGGCCACAATGATCAGCCCCAAGGGTGACAATCTGGGCTGACGGATGCTACTGTGGCTATGTGGATGGTAAATCTGGCTAGTGCAGGGCAGTCACTGCATCAGTCTCCTATTATAAGTAGTGGAAGATATTCACTACAGTATTGAAAATTTAAGTGCAATCTGATTTATCCTTAGGGAACAGGTGTCAAACCTCCGGCCCTCCAGCTGTTGCAAAACTACAACTCCCATCATGCCTGAACAGCCAAAGCTAAAGCTTTAGCTCTAGGATGGGGAGCCTTCGGCTGTCCAGGCATGATGGGAATTGTAGTTTTGCAACAGCTGGAGGGCCGAAGGTTCCCCATGCCTGCTTTAGCTGCCTTTTACATGCACTTACTAGTCATTGCTCCCACTAGCCAGAAACCTACTCCACACTGATGAGGGGCAAATACCCCGAAACAGCTGTCTGTGGATGGATACCTTGCTTGGGTGGTTTCCTTAATTGGAGACATTCCTTGGCCTGGTTGTTCCTTCCTGGAGGAAGCTTTACTGACTTTGAGAAATCTGATGGTGTCTCTGCAGTGTTCTTTTGCATATTTGCTTTAGCTGCCCAGGCATAATGGGAATTGTAGTTTTGCAAAAGCTGTAGGGCTGCAGGTTTGACACACATGCCTAAAGGGATGCAGAACTAGCCCATATACCTGGGCTATGCCGTATACAGTACCTTTCTGCTATATAAGAAGATGCCTATATTATAGGTTTCACATAATACAGATGTAGCAGCCCCCAACATTGGTAAAGAAGAAATAGGGTGATCGCAGTGCCCATGCATGGTAGGGATGGGACTGGTATCTACCAGACACCTATGGTATTTCTGCAGAATGGGGAATAAACTTTGATGCCTTGTTCCCTATTTGTGGTCTTAAGTATAGAAATGTAAAGAAGCCAAATATCCCCTTGTTTATATGATGAACAGGAACCGCGCAGTTACGTTTCAGGTCGGAGAGGTGGTACTGGGCTGGTTTCACATTCAGTTGAGAAGACAGTAGTGAGATAGTGCTGTCACATCATGTCAAAAGTTTTGATCAATGGCGGCGGTCTAGGTGCTCATACCCTCACCAGTTTCTAGAACATGGCAGAAGACGTGTGCTCTCTCTCTCTTTCTCTCCTGTGCCATGTGACCAAGACAATCTCCTATATGAAGACTATGCGGCCACCTCCAGTGTTGCATACAGAGTGGGGAGAAGCAGCACACTCGCACTTCTCCCTGCTTGTTCTAGCAATTGGTGAAGGTCTGAACTAACAGCTATCTCTTCTCCCTCAGTCGGCCTAGCCAGTTGTTCATGTGTTCTGTATGGAGAGAGGAGGGATGAGCCATTGCCAGACTTCTTTGGGTGGTTGAAATCTAACATGTAGGACCCTTCTCTCCACCAACATCATCTGTTATTGGAGTCAGCATGCCCCTATACACAATAGTTGTCTGATCCCGCTAAAACTGTCAGGTCAGGTGACCTTTCTTTAGTAAAGGTTCCTCTGCAGTCAACGTCAGGAATAGATACATATAGCAAAGAGCCCTACACAAGAATGGTATATACTCCTAAACAGCTCAGCATAAAACACCATTACCCATTATAAAGGAATTGTCATTGATTTGAACACATGACGACTTGCAGAAACAGCATCACACTGATCCATGAGTTGTGTCCGGCAGCTTCAATGCATTAAAATATATGGGTCTGGGTTGCAATACCACACACAACCTGTAGGCAGGTGTGGCACTGTTTTTCACATTCTAGCTAATCCTTTTAAGGCTCTCTTACAATCCAGGAAATTCATTATTTCAGCCTCTAGACAGTCTAATAGACAGTAGTAAGCCACTGGTTGATTTTAAAGTGACTATGGGCCTCCTTACCCACTGGGCCCATGATCACATGATCTGCTGCCCTCTGGTTTTTATGTGTGTTTGTCAGATGTTTTTATCACATACAGAAATATAATTTCAATCATATTATGAGTAACAAAAGCTTATATAGACAGTTAGAATGAGTTATTGCAGCAAGTCAATATTTGCAGTGTTTACCCTTCTTCTTTAGGACCTCTGCAATTCCCCCTGGCCGCTTTCAATCAACTTCTGGACCAAATCCTGACTGACAGCAGTCCATTCTTGCACAATCAATGCTTGCATTTTGTCATAATTTGTTGGTTTTTGTTTGTCCACCCGTCTCTTGATGATTGACCACAAGTTCTCAATGGGATTAAGATCTGGGGAGTTTTCAGAATATGGACCCAAAATCTCTTTGTTTTGTTCCCTGAGCCATTTAGTTATCACCTTTGCTTTATGGCAAGGTGCTCCATCATGCTGGAAAAGGCATTGTTGATCGCCAAACTGCTCTTGAACGGTTGGGAGAAGTTGCTCTTGGAGGACATTCTGGTACCATTCTTTATTCATGGCTGTGTTTTTAGTCAAGACTGTGAGAGAGCTGATTCCCTTAGCTGAGAAGCAACCCCACACATGAATGGTTTCAGGATGCTTTACAGTTGGCATGAGACAAGACTGGTGGTAGCGCTCACCTCGTCTTCTCCCAATAAGCTGTTTTCCAGATGTCCCAAACAATCGGAAAGGGGATTCATCAGAGAAAATGACTTTACCCCCGTCCTCAGCAGTCCACTCCCTGTACCTTTTGCAGAATATCAGTCTGTCCCTGATGTTTTTTTCTGTAGAGAAGTGGCTTCTTTGCTGCCCTCCTTGAGACCAGGCCTTGCTCCAAGAGTCTCCGTCTCACAGTGCGTGCAGTTGCATTCACACCTGCCTGCTGCCATTCCTGAGCAAGCTCTGCACTGCTGGTAGCCCGATCCCGCCGCTGAAACACTTTTAAGAGACAGTCCTGGCACTTGCTGGTCTTTCTTGGGTGCCCTGGAGGCTTTTTGACAACAATGGAACCTCTCTCCTTGAAGTTCTTGATAATGCGATAGATTTTTGACTAAGGTGCAATCTTTCTAGCTGCGATACTCTTCCCTGTTAGGCCATTTTTGTGCAGTGCAATGATGACTGCACGTGTTTCTTTAGAGATAACCATGGTTAACAGAAGAGAAACAATAATGCCAAGCACCAGCCTCCTTTTAAAGTGTCCAGTGTTGTCATTCTTACTTAATCATGACAGATTGATCTCCAGCCCTGTCCTCATCAACACCCACACCTGTGTTAATGGAGCAATCACTGAAACGATGTTAGCTGGTCCTTTTAAGGCAGGGCTGCAATGATGTTGAAATGTGTTTTGGGGGATAAAGTTCATTTTCTAGGCAAATATTGACTTTGCATCTTGTGACAATGACATAGTCTTCGGGAGGCCGGCCGAACCGCTCAATCCGCCCCTCATGCCGGCCCCCCTCTGCCGCGTCATAAATGTACTCAGCCCAATTGGCTGAGCATAACTGTGCTCAGCCAATCGCGGCTGAGCACAGTTATGACGCGGCAGAGGGGGGCTGGCATGAGGGACGGATGGAGCGGTTCGGCCGGCCTCTCGAAGACTACGTCATTTTCTTAAGTTGGCGGACGGGGGTCGACACGAGATGCGGTGAGTATAATGGACCACACTTCCGGGTCTAGCGTGGGTGGGGGGAAACATGGGGAAGGGGGCCATTAACTTACATAACACACATTACAAAGTTGTATAACTTTATAATGTGTGTTATTTTGTAAATAATTGTTTAGCGCCGCACTACCCCTTTAAGCTGATCACTCTTTATAGCATTCTGGAGTATATGCAAATTGTTATTTTAAAAACTGAAGCAGTAGACTTTGTAAAAATTAATATTTGTATCATTCTCAAAACTTTTGGCCATGACTGTATAGCACTTGACGAGCCTTGGTAAAGGTACCTCTAGGCATCTGGGCCTATGGTCTATTAACATCGAATTTTTGATGTTTTTGATAATTGAAATACAAAAAAGTGAGGGCTGTGGCATCTAAACTTGTCCATATACATTAGGTAAATATCAGCAGATTCTCACAATATCATGTGTATCGTGCTCTTCCCCAATAGCATGGGGTGTGTTAGAGTATCTATATCCCCATTCTTGTAATCTACCAGTCACTACTAGAGTTGTAGCTGGAATGGAGAACAGCTACAAGCATTGTTCTCTCTGGAGGACCCACCATGTCCATTCAGTACAAGGACAGCCTATTGACTTACCGTGTATATGGACTGTGTGTAATACTTGATTTGTCCTGTAGTGGCACTGTAGGGAAACAGAACACTTACTGACAGATTCCCTCAGTGCTGATCACTGGGATTTGTTATCGGATTTATCAATTTTTGCAATTATATTACATAACCGTCTGTGGTACAAGACTGTATTATGTACATATACACCTATAGTGGGTTATAGTATACACTTTGATACCTGACATTACACACCAGACCTCCCGCCAGGGTGCACACTCATTGTATACAACAGGTATGCGGGTCTTTAATAAGAGAGATTTTTTTCCCCTGGGCTGTGATTTGTGCACATCCAGCTATACATATATACACCTCCAGCTTACTGCAGACTGAACAATATAGCAACCAATATATAAAAGAGGAGTTCATGGCTGATCTGCAGCGAGGACTCTAATCTAGTAGAAGCAGACAAGTATACAGAGTCAGCCATGTGTAATAACATGGAACACAGCTCATAAATCTACATAGTGACACAGGCCCGGCCTCTCTTATCAGCCAATACCTTCTGGTGGTGTCTTATCTGGGAAAGGGCTTCCTCCTTAGTAACTCTATCTGTGACAACAACAACAACACGAACAACATAGGATACACAGCAGAGTCCCACATGATGAGGAAGAAAAAAGAAAAGCACAAGAATCAGCAGTGTGAGCACTGAAGGGTTAAGGACGACACGCTCCACTAGCCTTCAGTAATTCTTTTTCATCTTGTAGGATCAGCTCCTAACCCTTGTGATTTGCTCTTTGCACCTTGTTTCTTTTTAGTGTGAATAGCAGATACAGTGATCTTTTCTTTGTCTTTTAAAGAAGAACTCCACCCCAGTATTATAGTCACAGCGCAAGACTTATCACTACCCCTAAATCCTTCTCTTCTGAAGTCTTTTCCAACACAGAGCTGCCGATGTGATACTCAGATAGAGGATTTCTCCTCCCCAAGTGCATAATTTTACATTTGGAAAGGTTGAACTTCAATTTCCACCACTTATCTAGCAAAGCTAAATCATTTTCCATATTACTGACACCTCCAGGAATATCAACCCTGTTGCACACTTTTGTGTCGGCAGCAAACAGACAAACTTTACCTACCAACCCTTCTCCTATGTCACTTACAAACATATTAAAAAGAATAGGACTAGGGATGGTCCGAACCGAGTTCGGTTCCGAGTTCGATTCCGTGGACAGGGTGGATACAGCGGAAGGACGGCCTGGAAAACTGGGATACAGCCATAGCCATAGGCTGTATCCCAGTTTTCCAGGCGGTCCTCTTGCTGTATCCACCCGCTGCACGGAGCGGCAAGACAGCATGAACTGATGCCAAGTGTTCGGGTTCATACGAACCCAAACCTCGGCAGTTTTGCACCATCCCTAAATAGGACCCATAACAGACCCTTGTGGCACACCACTTGTAACCAGTTTCCGCTCGGAATATACACCATTAACAACAACCCTCTGATATCTATCCTTCAGCCAACCACAAATCCACTGAACTATCCAGGGATTAAGTCCAATTTTCTCCAACTTCTCTATCAGCTCGTTATGGGGAATTGTATCAAAAGCTTTGCTGAAGTCCAGATAGGCGATATCCTCAGCACCACCTTCATCCAGCACTTTTGTGGCATAATCAAAGAAATAAATGAGATTAGTCTGACATGATCGGCCCACAGTAAAGCCATGCTGGTTTGGATCCATCAAATTGTTGATTCTTAGGTGATATTAATTATAATACGCATTGTGTCCCTGATATTTATTATTATACGCATTATATTCCTGATATTTATCATGATATGCATTGTGTCCCTAATATTTATTATAATCCACATTATGTCCCTCATATTTATTATAATACGCATTGTGTCCCTGATATTTATTATAATACGCATTGTGTCCTTGATATTTATTATAATACGCATTGTGTCCCTGATATTTATTATAATATGCATTGTGTCTTTGATATTTATTATAATATGCATTGTGTCCCTGATATTTATTATAATACGCATTGTGTCCCTGATATTTATTATAATACGCATTGTGTCTTTGATATTTATTATAATATGCATTGTGTCCCTGATATTTATTATAATACGCATTGTGTCCCTGATATTTATTATAATACGCATTGTGTCCCTGATATTTATAATACACAATGTGTCCCTGATATTTATTATAATACTCATTGGGGGACATTTCTGTCTGCTAGTGGATTACACCACCAAGAAGGTGCAGCAAGGCAGGGAGGAGGTGTGGCCTCCACCTGTGCCAGATTTACCAGGTGTAAATTTAGCTAGCAGGCGTAATACTGGCAGAGAACTACACCTGCTCTGGTCCTGTCAGATTTAGCTAATAAATTATTATTCATTCAATTGACTTATAGGGCCACTTAATATGGTGGTTTTGGTGGTTTCCTTACAGGAGCCATCCCTTGGCTGGGTCCTTCCCGAAGGGATATCTGGCTAGTCCTGTGTTTTGAGACTCTTTGATGAGGCTCCACGGACTCCTCTTTTGCATATTCATGTTTCCCAGGGGGCAATGCACCTAGGACTTCACTGCATTGAGCGCTTTCACTAGCAGCCGGCGGTGTTGTCGTTTGGCTGGTCTCCCTGAGATCAGCGATGTGTTTCTCTTTTGTATACACCAGCACCTGATTGTTCAGTTTTATCCGCAATGAATTCTGAAGAACCCAGTTCCGACCAAGTGATACATACAGTCATAACAATTGAGAGGGGGGTCTCAAGCAATGTGCCTCCTCATAGTTCAGGGGTTTCCACTAATCAGTTAGACTTGCCATAAGGGTCTACAGACCCTGAATCAGCAGGGAATGCTATGTATTTAAACTCAATAGGCTACAGAATTGTACCTGCTGCTATATATACAGTATATGAGTAGAAGTAATGTATATACCAGGTAAATGCAGTACAGTATACATGGAAAGTTGGTGGAGAGATGCCAGGTCCTCGGCACTGCTGGCACCATCTTTATTTGTGGGTATATCAGTCTACAAACATCCTGCAGCTAATCAGGGCCCGAGCCTTGTTCTGCATAAGATAATACATGATGGTCAGGCCCGGAGATGATACGTTCTGAGAGTTGTGAGAAAATCAAAGGCTCAGACAATAGGATTGTTTTTCTGGTTAGATTTAGAAAAGGAAATGAGCAAAGCAAGAATCATCTGCAGAACAGAGTCCCGATTATCGGAGGAAGTGAGGAGAGGCGTATCAGCCCTGAGCAGGGGAAAATCACACTGTACTCTCACTGTCATGAAGGACATACAATAATATACAGTATACCTACTGTATATACACTGCGGCTTGGGGCCCATCCATATCATGTTGTGCCCACAATTGCTGACATATACTGTAGTGTTCTCCAGACGGGCCTATTAAGCTTAGTGGACTGAACATAGGCTACTAGTGACTACAGTCGGCCCATTTCCAGAGTGTATATCAGAACGATATCAGATTGGGAAATAGACCTAACCTCCTAGTAGACTATGTTCAGTCCATTAAACTCAATGGGCCCAACTAGAGTACGCCGCAGTATATATTGGCATACCAGGTTGCTTACATATACCGGCAGCAAATGGCCAAAACGATCTGAATGGGCCATATTGACAAGGCCTATGACCTCTATTGGGTGAGTAAAGGATGCGGCATTAAAGTGATATTGTCACCCCCTTTACTCTATGTGCAGTTCTCCGCACCCTCCACAAGCTCAGATGCTGAAAATAACATATATACCAGTGTAAAATTTGTTCATGTCTTCTTTTTACTCTAAAATTGCATAATTTCATAGAAGTTGGACAGTGTCACCTAGGCGGGGCCTCAGAGCAGTTAGGCCCCTCCCCAGCCGGGAGATTAGGCCCAACTGCTGTGAAGCTCCGCCTAGGTGACGCTGTTAAAAGATATAATGAGGCTAGTTTAAGGGGGATGACAGTATCACTTTAAACTGCTTTCCCAGCTTACCATGACTCTGCCGTACAGTCTTGGTGCAGGATGTCAGTGTTCTGTGGTTCCATATTAAAAAACAATGTTGCCTTATCGAATATTTACCATGAGGAATATTAAATGTTTTTCCTACAGGCCTCCAGGAACCCTACACAATAAAGATTCATAGACCCATCATCCCAAGGACCAGACGCTCAGCCAAGTATAGGCTATAAAGGTTTAAGTCCCAAATAACTAATTTATTGGCATTTATGGTACCACTGTTTATAGTATTGCAGTTAGGGATGGTCCGAACCCGCCGAGGTTCGGGTTCGGATGAACCCGAACGCTCGGCATCGGATTCCCGCTGTCTGCCCGCTCCGTGCAGCGGGCGGATACAGCGGGAGGACCGCCTGGAAAACTGGGATACAGCCTATGGATATGGCCCGCTCTCGGTAATGATTCCCGCTGTCTGCCCGCTCCGTGCAGCGGGCGGATCCAGCGGGAGGACCGCCTGGAAAACTGGGATACAGCCATAGCCATAGGCTGTGTCCCAGTTTTCCAGGTGGTCCTCCCGCTGTATCCACCCGCTCCACGGAGCGGGCAGACAGCGGGAATCTGATGCCGAGTGTTCGGGTTCATACGAACCCGAACCTCGGAGAGATCAGACCATCCCTACTGGGAATTACTTGTTATGTCCAAAGGTAGCTCTAAGTAGCTGTACATTTCTCCTGCAGTGGCCACTATAGGCAAAATATGGTATTACATGGTGTCCATTGGAATGAATAGGCAATAATATAATACCTGGTCATGCTGAGTACTCCAGAGGAGCAGACGCTCTTTGAAGCAGCTATATTCCAGTGATTAGAACAGTAAACTCACTTTGTGATAACCATTTGCCTTATTATGTGGATGAAATTATTGGATGAGAACATATTTTTAGATGTTGGTGCAACTGCACAGAATTTATTACAGACCATAAATGTACCGCTGAGTTTATTGCTCTTGACTACATGGTGTGAAGTTCCACATATTGCCGTCAAGACTTTATGGCATCATCATACAGGAGTGCCATGGGAGCAGCAGAAATACCGCCCCGGCCCGCTGTCATACATCCCCAGCCATTGCCCGGAGCTGACGCTGCCTCTAGGGGCTATTTTTAAGCTTCCTTGTCAGATGATACATGTGACATTTTGGTGTCACAGAGTCTGAAGTGACAAGGCTTTAAGCACCTTAAATGTTCCCTAAGGAGTAGGCCGTGCGGTCACAATGTGTCATCACATAACTCTGTCACCAGATACTGCTCTGCAAATAGAAAATGGTAGGACAGGTAGGGACAGCTGCCGTTTTATTGTATTGTCCGGTAATATACACATTTCGAAAACTATATTACAACAGGTTGTCTTCGTGTAGCTCTCTAGGGTTATTTCTTCTTGCCGGGTAATATCTGTCCTATATTAACCTTATTACAAGTCAGCAAGAATTTTACTAGGTCTGTTATTAGGAGTTTCTTCTAATAGACATAGTGAAGCGATGATGTCATCACTAGGTCTAAGAGATGGAATCGCTATCCTAATAAGTAACAAGTGATGTCATTACAGATCACTAATTATAAGTAGTGATGAGCGAACATGTTCAGAAATGTTCATAAAACATGATGCTAATTGTTCCCCGATTATAATGATCATATATTCGAACATGCGAACATTTATCTTGCGATATAACGCAACTGCGGAGGTTTGAACGTGTGGGGAAGAAAGGTAATGTAGTAGCCACATTCACTACTGTCATTACTGTGATTGGCTGTACCATTAGCGTCATTACGTACGTTACATACATGCTATAAAGACGCGACGCTGAGTGGAATTTTCTCACAGTCTTTCCTGATTCTTGTGCCGTTCAGTAGGGAGAGTGACACGAGCAGGGACAGCAGCTGAATTTAGTTAACAGCAGTGGCGTCGCTAGGCAGTTTTATTCGGGGCTCATGCCCCGAATAAAATGCCTGCTGGGGAGAAAAGCATGGGGGAGAGAAAGAGGGGAGAAAAGCATGGGGGAGAGAAACAGGGGAGAAAGTAACAGAGGAGTGAAATGGGGGAGAGAAACAGGAGAGATAACCATGGGGGAGAGAAACGGGAGAAAAGCATGGGGGAGAGAAACGGGAGAAAAGCATGGGGGAGAGAAACGGGAGAAAAGCATGGGGGAGAGAAACAGGGGAGATAAGCATGGGGGAGAGAAACGGGAGATAAGCATGGGGGAGAGAAACAGGGGAGATAAGCATGGGGGAGAGAAATGGGAGAAAAGCATGGGGGAGAGAAACAGGGGAGATAAGCATGGGGGAGAGAAACTCAGAGGGCCCGGGCCCCGGATGTTTTAGGACCCTAGCAACGCCCCTGGTTAACAGCAATATTCATAGTGGTAGTTAGTCAGTGTAGGGAGGGAGAGCTGACCGAGTAGGGCTTAGACCGTTGTGAAATTGTCAGTGTGGGGAGGGGGACAGAATGCAGCATTTTAGCACATTAGGATTCATTACTTAACCCTGTAGTGACCAGGGGTCCTCTGTGAAAAAAACTTAAGAACCCAACAGTCCTTTTTAGGGGTAACATATATATATATATTTCTGCATGGGGCCATGATGCAGATCATAGTCCATCCTGTCCATTATCTTCACCATATATTTGAGTTGTCCAAGGCCAAAAGGAGAGGCTTGCTGGGACATCTTACTTGCTGAGATGACTGTGCGCCGCAGCCTAGCATTCCTCACGTGTATTGCATGATACATGTATGCACGTCATTGTGTATATATGCATGGGCGAATAAGAGATACGCTAATGCTGAGCACCTCATAATTGTTCCTCTATTACGTATTTAATGCTTTGCACCTAATAATCTATACTCATGTGCGTAACTCTATACTGAAACGTACGTTTCTACTGTACATTCTTTATTTGTTCGTGAATGTTTGGTGAACACGAACTGATCACAATCTTTTTTCTGTTCGTGTTCAGGATCCAAACCGAACATCGGAACGTTTGCTCATTACTAATTATAGGCAATGACATCAATTTTCCCTAATAAATGTGGTGACATCTGAGGCCACTGATCTTAAGCGATGACATCAGCGATCACTTCGATTAAGGGATATCAATTATCACTGATCATAAAAATGTGGTGATGTCAGAGCTCGCGGGTTACAAGTAATGACATCAGAGTTCATTGATTACAAGTGATGGTATTAGTTCTCACTAATCATAAGAAAAGTTGGTGAAATCAGAGTTCACTGATCATAAGTGATGACATCAGAGATCACAGATAAGTGATGACATCAGAGATCACAGATAAGTGATGACATCAGAGATCACAAATAAGTGATGACATCAGAGATCACAGATAAGTGATGATGTAATCACTAATTTTAAGGAGTGAGCAGTCACTAATCCTAAGCTAATGCTCCCTCTCTAGTTATTTAAAGCTAGTGATAAAGGTGGTGATATCAGTACACACTAGACGATAACATTGTGGCTGGTTTCACTGACGGGGCAGTCATCAATCATAAATTTAAAACCTATTTATAGGCAATAAATTTCCTTTGTGACATATGCCCTTAAAATGGTGAGAGCTCAGCCACGTCTGCCATTGCAGGCCACCTGGTCTGGTCAGGGAGGGATTCAGTGTGACTCCTATCCTCATGGTAAGAGTCCTGGGGGCCTCCATCAATATACTGTCTCTTGGATATGAGGTTAGAATACCCTTAAAGGAATAGAGTGAGGGGGCAGAGGTCAGATGCAATTCCATGTCACCCATGAATTCCGCATACAATGACTGTTACCTCCCACAGCCCAATATTAGAATGTATCACGCAGCTGGGAGGTCTTGTGATGGCTTCTTCATCACCGTGTCAGGCATTGGGCCAGATCAAACACTGACATATTTCCATCTGGTGAGAATAACAACCTGAGTCATCCCTTTCCAGGGAAGAAAATATTTAGGGCTTGGGAGTTGGTGTGAGCCTTATATTAGGGAGTTACCGTATCTGCTGTGGGTAACATTGGCAGAACAGAGATCCTCATGGGCATCCCCCTCATCCTTAATTACTAGATAGGAAAACAACTACAGACAGTGCCCAGGGCGTGGGAGGGAAACCGCTCTTTGTAGCCTCGTATGTCATGTCCTCTTACGATTTACCATGTAGTAATAATACAGCCATACTGTGCAGTCACATTGGTTTAAGGCTTCTATGTAACTCTATCTATCTATCTATCTATATCTATTATCTATCTCCTATCTATCTATCTATTATCTATCTATCTATCTATCTATCTATCTATCTATCTATCTATCTCCTATCTATCTCCTATCTATCTATCTATCTATCTATCTATCTATCTATCTATCTATATCTATTATCTATCTCCTATCTATCTATTATCTATCTATCTATCTATCTATCTATCTATCTATCTATCTACTACAAGGAATCGTCCACAGCACTCCAAGATCGGTGAAATCAAACGTGATTTATTTCAAATCATAGTGATACAGCATAAACAGTCCAAAGCTTTATGCTGTATCACTATGATTTGAAATAAATCACGTTTGATTTCACCGATCTTGGAGTGCTGTGGACGATTCCTTAAAGTATATACTAGAAGGTTACTGGTCACAACCATCTGCTGGCACCTGCAATTTACTACACAGTAGTGCTGCTTACCCGATTCTTTGGACTCTATCTATCTATCTATCTATCTATCTATCTATCTATCTATCTATCTATCTATCCATCATCTATCTACAGATTGAGAGTGAGCAGCACTGCTTGAATCAGTATATAGGTGCCATCAGTCCACGTCCTGACCTCGGACCGAATTCATATACCAGTAGAGAGTCCGCGGCACACAGTTAGTAGTGAAGAAAAAACTGGTTTATTCAATTCATCAAGGTGCAGCAATCCAAAAATGCAACGTTTCGGTGGTGCGTGCGATACCACTGAAACGTTGCGTCTTTGGATTGCTGCACCTTGATGAATTGAATAAACCACAGTTTTTTCTTCACTACTAACTTTGTGTGCCGCGGACTCTCTACTGGTATCTATCTATCTATCTATCTATCTATCTATCTATCTATCTATCTTATACAATAAGAGCTGTGACCATAGAAAGTAAGTCAGGCCAATAGTTTTTTTGATTGATCGTCTGTAATATATATAATTTTCATGAAATAATTTTTACTACCATAAGTAATGACTGGATTGTCTATATACCGTGTGTCTTGTACTGGGGGGGATAGATCAGAGTGTAATATATAGCATTTTAGTATAGAGTAATAGAAGGTATTTTATTCACCTTAAATATTTTCTGTGACCCTGTACGTTTTTCCCAGGATTCTGTGTGACGGAGGTGACATGACATTCGGCCTTCTAGCTGTACACTGTGGGGGAGGGACTCGGCACCTGCTGTAAGCTGGGGGGTAAAAGCTGTCAGCATTTACATCTATATGACCTGGTGCACCTTATCCTCCAAATTTAGACCCAATGACACTTAAAGGTTCCAAGCAGGAGGGGTATGTGACCATGCTGAGCCTCTGTAACTACATCATCACTCCAGGCATGGTGACACCATACTGGCTAATAATGCATTGCCTGATCCAACAGAAATCCAAGAGGACACCAACCAACCCATTCCAATGTAAACCGTATGGTGGGGGGAGGGGGGTCCGCTGCCGGGCTGTATCTGTCTACCTCCAACCAATAAAAGAACCTTGCAGAAAGACATAAGCCAAACCAGAGTCTGCTCCAAAATCAACAAGGTACAATCTTACCAGGCGTCTTGGTCTCTGCCAATGGTTGAGTATTCTGATGACCAGGGCCTGGATAAGTGATGTCACGGCACCCAGCATGGTGGCATCACATGGGAGTGGAAAACATTCAAGACAGGCACTGAAATAGAGTGAATGTAGAAGGTTTTGCATATTGGTTACACAGTGGGCAGGAATCTTAGTGGTTATAATCGTCCCTAGCATGGTGGTTACACACCACAGTGGCACTCAGGCTTGATAGTTACAGGATAAACACTTGTTATACAACATGAAGCACAGTGATGGCTTTGGATTCAGTCCTTAGTTTTTTTCTGTTAAAAAGTCTCCTTGTGACAGAGATGCAGTGTACAGTATACTGTACGCTCTAGTCTCTGTGCTCTCCTGGTATCACCCTGCTGGGCATCTACCGCCCTCTGGCCTGTCTCTCTCGGCAGCTCTACGACAGGTGCACACTACACACATACATACTCACATCCTGCAACATTCTTAGCAACAAAAACACACACCTATATAACGTAGGGCAATCATGATACACAATATCTTACCCCTGCGTATTGAAGAAGTAATAATCTTACAGGGACCGGTGTTCTAGTAAGGCTATGTTCACATAGCGTAAGAGATCGGCCGTTCCATGACCCGGCCGGACCACGTAACGGCCGGTCTCTAAAAAAAGATCATATCGGATGGTACTGCAGTTACCGGACGGATGATCTTTCGGGCCACAGTGTTCTGATGCAGACGCATCCGTGCGCGCCTGCATCAGAACTTTACACTGCACGCGAGCGGCCGGATCTGCTCGCTCCACAGTGTGCACTGACATGGGTTTCTGCGGCTGCTATTCAGTGACATGTCAGTTGTTTGTGGCGCCGCTAGGGATCCCGGCCGGAGCGTATACTAAGTGTATACGCTCCGGACGGGATCCCATAGACAGCAATGCAACGTATATTCTCGTAATAATCACGGTCGTTGTACAATGGCTGTGATTTTACAAAAATATACGATGTGTAAACATAGACTAACCCTGTATCTGATTACACAGGGGCCGGTGTTATAGGATTGTATTGTTGTGTCTGATCACACAGGGGCCGGTGTTCTAGTATTGTATTGTATCTGATCACACAGGGGCTGATGTTCTAGTATTGTATTGTATCTGATCACACAGGGGCCGGTGTTCTAGTATTGTATTGTATCTGATCACACAGGGGCCGGTGTTATAGGATTGTATTGTTGTGTCTGATCACATAGGGGCCGGGGTTCTAGTATTGTATTGTATCTGATCACACAGGGGCCGGTGTTCTAGGATTGTATTGTTGTGTCTGATCACACAGGGGCCGGTGTTCTAGAATTGTATTGTATCTGATCACACAGGGGCTGATGTTCTAGTATTGTATTGTATCTGATCACACAGGGGCTGATGTTCTAGTATTGTATTGTATCTGATCACACAGGGGTCAGGGTTCTATTATTGTATTGTATCTGATCACACAGGGGCCGGTGTTATAGGATTGTATTGTTGTGTCTGATCACACAGGGGCCGGTGTTCTAGAATTGTATTGTATCTGATCACACAGGGGCTGATGTTCTAGTATTGTATTGTATCTGATCACACAGGGGTCGGGGTTCTATTATTGTATTGTATCTGATCACACAGGGGCCGGTGTTCTAGGATTGTATTGTTGTGTCTGATCACACAGGGGCCAGGGTTCTAGTATTGTATTGTATCTGATCACACAGGGGCCGGTGTTCTAGAATTGTATTGTTGTGACTTATCACACAGGGGCCGGTGTTCTAGTATGGTATTGTATCTGATCACACAGGGGCCGGGGTTCTAGTATTGTATAGTATTTGATCACACAGGGGCCGGGGTTCTAGTATTGCATTGTTGTGTCTAATCACACAGGGGCCGGTGTTCTAATATTGTATTGTATCTGATCACACAGGGGCCGGTATTCTAGTATTGTATTGTATCTGATCACACAGGGACCGGTGTTCTATTATTGTATTGTATCTGATCACACAGGGGCCGGGGTTCTAGTATTGTATTGTATCTGATCACACAGGGGCCGGGGTTCTAGTATTGTATAGTATTTGATCACACAGGGGCCGGGGTTCTAGTATTGCATTGTTGTGTCTAATCACACAGGGGCCGGTGTTCTAATATTGTATTGTATCTGATCACACAGGGGCCGGTATTCTAGTATTGTATTGTATCTGATCACACAGGGACCGGTGTTCTATTATTGTATTGTATCTGATCACACAGGGGCCGGGGTTCTAGTATTGTATTGTATCTGATCACACAGGGGCCGGGGTTCTAGTATTGTATTGTATCTGATTACACAGGGGTCGGGGTTCTAGTATTGTATTGTATCTGGTCACACAGGGGCTGGGGTTCTAGTATTGTATTGTATCTGATCACTCAGGGGCCGGGGTTCTAGTAACATTTTATCTGATCACAAAGGGACCGGTGTTCTAGTAACATTGTATTTAATCCTTCAAGGGCCAGTGTTCTAGTAACATTGTATCTGATCACACGGGGGCCGGTGTTCTAGTATTGTATTGTTGTATCTGATCACACAGGGACCGGTGTTCTAGTAACATTGTATCTGATCTCACAGGGGTCGGTGTTCTAGTAACATTGTATCTCATCACACAGAGGCCGGTGTTCTAGTAACATTGTATCTGATCTCACAGGGGTCGGTGTTCTAGTAACATTGTATCTCATCACACAGAGGCCGGTGTTCTAGTATTGTATTGTTGTATCTGATCATACTGCAGTCAGTGGTGACAGTACCTGTATATTGTTTGCAGACAATGGAGCAGATAAAAGTCCGGGCGTAGCAAAGCCGCAGCCACATGATTTCCATTGTGCCTGTGTATATTCTGGACGCGTAATCCTCTCTGTTTATCCAGTCGCATATTGTGTTACTTCTTTCATTTTGCTTTTGCTGGCTGAATGGGGAAGCTTAATACAAACACATGAGATTGAATATCAGGGAAGGAAATTACCGTCTGCTCTGTGTCTATTGCGGACACCATGGTTGGAGGTGGTAGTGATCATGGTGATGCTTAGACCTTACATGATAACCTACAGTACCTTGCAGAGCTGAATTTAGAATTTTTGAAATTCCTTTAATCCGGAATCCAATGATCCAGAAATTGTAATTATCTAACACTTCCCATCTATCTGTTCATCCATCCATCTGCTATCAATCCAATATCTATCTATCTATCTATCTATCTATCTATCTATCTATCTATCTATCTATCTATCTATCTATCTCCACGTTTTTCTACCCTGCATCCATAAGATGTATAAGCTGCAAACTCACTTTTTAAAACTGGCGGGCTGTATTGAAATTAGCCCCAGGTAGTCATATCTGCAGTGAGCTGCTTTCAGGTAGTCACGGTCCCCTGTGCGTTGCCCGGCTGTAATCACGCCCCTCTGGGCGTAATTCAAGATGCATAATTGCTGTGACATCACGCAGGTGTGCCCCGTTCCTCACGTCGGCATGCCTACGTTCTCACTACGCCTTACCTGCACAGTACAGCGGGTCCGATCTCTGCTGTACTGTGCAGGTGAGGCGTAGTGAGAATGTAGATTATCAATCTTGAGGTTAGTTAGTTTTGGAAAAAGATGTCAGACATCTGATCACAATCAGGGGCGTAGCTAGGATTTATTGGGCCCCATACCAAAAATCCTTAACGGGGCCCCCCCTCCCCTACGCATAACACACATAAATATATATATATATATATATATATATATATACACATACATGCACATAGGCTTGTTGATGTGGCCAAAAACTAAAATCTCTTGTGACCAGAAGCAGCTACAAGAGTGACTGGCAGAGCAGACAGCCAATGGCTTCTTGCTCTGTCAGTCCACTAAATATAACTATAACAGCCCATTAGGAGCCCTTATGGTTAAATACATAGGTGCAGGAGCCGACTACCTTCTGCTTAACCCCTGGACGACTAAGGAGGTACAGGTACATCCTTTCCTATGAAGCGCGTTCCGGAGCAGTGGGACTGTGGGGGTCCCGATCGTTTTAACTGACCGCCGGAGGTCTTTCACCTTCCTCTGTGCGGTCCGTTCGGTGCTCTACTGGTTAAGTCTGCCACAGGCAGGCTTAATCAGCAGAGCACCTATCACACTGATCAATGCTATGCCTAAGGGTGCGTTTACACAGACAGATTTATCTGACAGATTTTGGAAGCCAATGCCAGGAATGGATTTGAAAAGAGGATAGATCCCAGTCTTTGCATAATGACCTGATCCCCGTTTATAGTCTGTTCCTGGTTTGGGCTTCAAAGATCTGTCAGATAAATCTGTCTGTGTAAACGCACCATTAGGCATAGTAATGATCAGTGTGCATAATGTAATAATTGTATGTAAAAGTCCCCCAAGGGGACTAAAAATGTGTTTAAAAAAAAGTAAAAATGTCTTCATAAAAGCCCCAAAGCCCCTCCCCCAATAAAAGTTTAAATCACCCCCTCTTTCCCATTATATAAATAAAACTTAGAAAAATAAATAAATTAACATATTATATACTGTAGCGTGCGTAATTGTCCGATCTATTAAAATATAACGTCATCACTAATGGCGAACAGCGTAGATGAAAAAAGGGAAAAACGCCAGGATTACCGATTTTTTTTGTTACCTTATATATAAAAAAAATTATAAAAAGTGACCAAATGTCCGATCTTCACAAATATGGTATTGATAAAAACTAGAGATCATGGCGGAAAATGACACCCCATACAGCCCCATAGGTAAAAAACTAAAACCGTTATAAGCGTCACAATAGGCCCATTTTATTAATAATTAATTGCAAAAAAAAACTATTTCGCAAAAAAAAAATATATAACATTAGAGAATCTGTGTAACCTGCATATGGTTGTGTTCGGACTGACCTATAGAATAATAGTATCATGTCGCTGTTACCATATAGTGCATTACGTAGACACAGGAACCCCCCAAGAGTTAACCTATTGCATTCTCTTTTACGATTTCACCAATTTATATCTTCATAAATAATATATTTGGGATTCCATCATACATGTTATGGTAAAATGAAAGACCTCATTACAAAGTACAACTACTCCGGTAAAAAACAAGCCCCAACATGGCCCTGTAGATAGAAAACTGAAAGTGCTAGAGCTCTTAGAAGGGGAGGTGGAAAAAACGAAAACACAAAAATGAAAATTTGCACGATCCACTGGGTCATTTTGGGCCTGGTCCACTGCTGCAGTGTGTAAGTGACCCATATTCTCGTATATGCTGCAACACAAACAAGAGTTAAAAAAGAGATCTCTGCGTCACTGCTAATGCACTGATAACCCCTGACCTCTGGCACATTTTCCTACTTGATTCCAGCAGAGAACAGAGGCCAGGGGTTATCAGAGGAGTGAAGCAAAGATCTTCTTGTCCTCTGCATATTAACCCTTTTTTATGTTGCAGCATGTAAGTGAACACTGGGTCACTTACACATTGCAGTACATAAGGATTAAGCAGAAGGACACAGGAGACTCTTTATCTTCCCTGTGTATCCCCGGGCCCCCCTCCCCCAAGGGCCCCATAGCAACTGTCTACCCTGCCTCTATGGTAGCTATATATAAAATATATGAATGGACAGTACAGATCTTTCTAGTGATCTCCTTACACCTAAGCCTGTAACTATGACAAGGGGGCATCCTCTACATCTAGAGCAAAGAAGGTTTCACCATCAGCACAGACGCGGATTCTTTACTGTAAGAGCAGTGAGACTATGGAACTCTCTCCCACATGATGTTGTCATGGCTAATTCATGATATAAGTACAAGGGAGGCCTGGATGCTTTTCTTAAAAAAAATATTACAGGTTATGGACATTAGATTACATGTGATAGACATTGATCAGGGGATTATTCTGATTGCCATTGGAGTCAGGAAGGAATTTTCTCCCTGTGATGGGGCAATTGTCACCTGCCGCATAAGGGTTTTCGCCTTCCCTTGGATCAACACAGTCGGGTTTCCCTAAGTGAACTTGATGGACTCTTGTCTTTTTTCAACCTCACTAACTATGATACCATATGTAAAGAGGTTATCCACGACAAGTAGAAAACATGGCCGATTTCTTCTAGAAACAGCGCCGCTCTTGTCCGCAGTTTGGGTGCGGTATTGCATCTTCCATTGATATGAATAAAGCTGAGTTGTAATATCACTCACAACCTGAGAAAAAGGAAGCCACTGTTTTTCTTCACCTGGGATAACCCCTTTAAATCCCCTTACAACACATTTTCTTACTCCAGGTCCTAGTGTGATAAGTACCTGTGATTACTCATTGGTCAGGTCAGCTATCTGTTGTCTGAGGTTCTATTGGCTGCCCATACGTTATACCAGTATAACATGTAATATAGGGAAGCTCCACCATAATAAAATGCAGATGCAGCAGCCTTTCCTCTTGTATGTTGGAGTATTGGAATTTCAATGAATAATTTAGCTGTGGCTTGTGTTACACAGGGAGGTTAACTTTCAGCACTCGACTGCCATTCTTCTCTATGTGGCTGCAGTGCCGTGACTATATAGGCGCTCTCTGTATATAAGCCGGCAGTGTGCACCTTATAGGAAGGTACAAACCATTGCCTTCCCCTGCAAAGATTTTTTCTAGTCCACAGATATGACGGCACCAGGGGGGGTGATGTATCTGTGCAGAAACAGAAACTGATCCCATTTACTTCTATGGTTTAAACATAGCCAGCTAGTGACCACTCTTTTCAGCCATAGAAAAAATTAGTGTAGAAAATGACCCGAGTGTACTCACTGGGGCCATAGAAGTAAATAGGGTATGTGCCACACAATTGTGATGTGAATGCACCCTGTGAATTTGTAAAACTTACTCTCTAGAATCAAACTGGTGTGAAAAAATTATATACTGTATATTTGTAATTTATTTCTATTTAAAAAAAAAAAAAATCTCTAGTCTTTCAAAACTTATATGCCCTGCAGGTAGTGGTGTATTCTTTTCAGTTTGACACAGTGCTCTCTGCTGCCACCTCTGTTTATTTCAGGTACTGTCTAGAGCAGGAGAGGTTTTCTTTGGGGATTTGGACAGTTCCTGACATGGACAGAGGTGGCAGCAGAGAGCACTGTGTCAGACTGGAAAGAATACACCATTTTCTGCAGGACATACAGCAGCTGATAAGTACTGGAAGACTGGAGATTTTTAAATTGAAGTCATTTCTGTATAACTTTATGACACCAGTAAATTTAAAAACAAACTTTCCCCCCCCTCTGGAGTACCTCTTCAAACCATGTCCTGAGACCAGCCAGGATAACCCCAAACCATTCCTTCCCCAAAATGCTCACTATTGGATGGGTAAATAAAAAAGAACGCTGTCACCACAAGAGCTGTCACATTAAACCTTTTACGTCTGTAACGTAAAAGACTGAAATAGCAGGTATGCAGGTCTGTAAGGGTGCCTTTACACAGAGAGATTTATCTGACAGATTTTTGAAGCCAAAGCCAGCAATGGATTTGAAAAGAAGAGAAATCGCAGTCTTTACTTTATGGCCTGTTCTCTGTTTATAGTCTGTTCCTAACTTTGGCTTCTAAAATCTGTCAGATCAATCTCTCTGTGTAAAGGCACCCTCACTGGTCCTAACTAGAGATGAGCGAACCTGGAGCATGCTCGAGTCCATCTGAACCCGAACGATCGGCATTTGATTAGCGGTGGCTGCTGAAGTTGGATAAAGCCCTAAGGCTATGGGGAAAACATGGATATAGTCATTGGCTGTATCCATGTTTTCCAGACAACCTTAGAGCTTTATCCAAGTTCAGCAGCCACCGCTAATCAAATGCCGATCGTTCGGGTTCGGATGGACTCGAACCCGAACCCAGTTCACTCATCTCTAGTGGGGACGATGAATGGAAGAAAATATGTCTGACAGGTACCTTAAAATAATCCTCACAACATTGTTCCATCTATGGGGACTACACCCTGTAGGCGTCTCACTGTCATGTCATTGGGGGTGCTGCAATGTTATGGAAGGAAATAGGCAGAGTACTGAAGAGAGATATATAGTATAAAGTTATTATTTTTCCACTAGATGTAGATATGGATACGGCTTAGGCCATGTGTTATATTGTCAGGACATAGTGATCTCTCTGTGTACTAACCTACAAAGTATATAGTTGGCTTCACATATACATACTCCTATGGGTACTCCTCCTCTTTAGCCAAATGTTGTGAATAGCTTAAGGGGTACGCCGGTGAAATGTATTTATTTATTTATTTATTCATTCAGCTGGTGTAAGAAAGTTATACAGATTTGTAAATTCCTTCTATTTCAAAATCTCCAGTCTTCCAGTACTTATCAGCTGCTGGATGTCCTGCAGGAAGTGTTGTTTTCTTTCCAGTCTGACACAGTGCTCTCTGCTGCCACTTCTGTCCATGTCAGGAACTGTCCAGTCCAGTAACAAATCCCCATAGAAAACCTCTGCTGCTCTGGACAATTCCTGACATGGACAGAGGTGGCAGCAGAGAGCACTGTGTCAGACTGAAAAGAATACACAACTTCCTGCAGGACATACAGTAGCTGATAAGTACTGGAAGACTTGAGAATTTTTAAATAGAAGTAATTTACAAATCTGTATAACTTTCTGATACCAGTTGATTTTATTTTTTCATCCCGCTAGAATTGCCCTCTAATGTACAATGGTCAAGACGAGCTCCCCAGAATGATACAATTCTTTATCACTAGTGATATATTATAATGACTTGCCCCCATCAGTCATCCATGTTCAGGTCTTGGTATTGTTTCTTATACTCAGTCCAACCATGAAGCCAAGTTAAGAATAAGAATGAATGGATTATAATAAACGAGAGTGAAAATCAGCACCATTGTTGTCCACAGACTGTGCTGCTACTGTAGCTGCATTGTGAAAAGGCCGCAATACCACATACAGCCTGTACATGAAGGTGGTGCTGTTTCCGCAAAACAAACTGACTTTTTTTACCCCTCATCTTTTCATACTGTCTTTCTCAGTGCCGCTTTTGCTAATTCTTCATGTTATTCATAGCAGTATATGAAGAGACTTGTATTTATAGTTCTTACATCTTATTTTCTAGGCTGGAAGCGATGGAGAAAGTATCGGGAATTGCCCTTTCTCTCAGCGCCTCTTCATGATTCTTTGGCTTAAAGGAGTCGTCTTTAACGTAACAACAGTTGACCTGAAGAGGTAGGAATCCTTCCATTGTGTTCCAGAGTCAACACATATATACAATGGTGGCTGGGTGCAGGTTTATTAGAATAGAAGAAATAAGAGACACAGTGGATTAAAGGGGTACTCTGGAGGTATCAAAAAGGTATCAAATCAACTGGTGTTAGAAAGTTCTTCAGATTTGTATATGACTTTTATTTGGAAATTCCATTACTTATCAGCTGCTGTTTGTCCTGCAGGAATTGGTGTATTCCTTTCTGTCTGACACAGTGCTCTCTGCTGCCACCTCTGTCCATGTCAGGAACTGTCCAGAGCAGGAGAGGTTTTCTATGGGGATTTGCTACTGCTCTGGACAGTTCCTGACATGGACAGAGGTGGCAGCAGAGAGCACTGTGTCAGACTGGAAAGAATATACCACTTCCTGCAGGACATACAGCAGCTGATAAGTAGTGGAAGATGTGAGATTTTTTTAAAATTTACAAATCTGTATAACTTTCTGTGACCAGTTGACTTGAAACCAAATACTATGGGGGGGGGGGGGGGGGGGGGGATTTACGAAGACAGGCGTACAAGTACGTCGGTCTTATATAAGGCCCCGCTCCCTTTTTGCAGAAGGATTCACTGAGAGGCGTATGCCTCTTAGTAAATCCGGCCAGGCGCCCGAATCTGCTCCCGGCGTACCAAATCTACACCTGCTTCCAGGAGGTGTAGATTTGTGTCATGAATTGCGCCTGCGAGCTGGCGTAAATCATGATAAATAAGGGGCAGGAGGAGACCACGCCTCCTCCTCGCCTCATCAAGACAGGCGAGACAGGCATATGGGAGGCGTACACCAGGGAGAAGGGGCAAATCTGCACCTTCTCCCTGGCGTAGGCTTCTTAAATCCCCCCCCCCCCCCATATGTTTACTTTTGATATATACATAGGATGAGCTGAATGGTATATAAGGATTTTATGTTATACCTCTTCCATATTATAGAAAGCCAGCGGACCTGCACAACCTCGCCCCGGGCACACACCCGCCCTTCCTGACCTATAATGGAGAGGTAAAAACAGACGTCAACAAGATAGAAGAATTCCTGGAGGAGTCGCTGGCACCACCGAGGTAAATGCCATGGAACACAACGCTCTTCTCTGCCAGGAAATCTTGGCGATCGGTGGATGAGTAATGGACACCATGGGCCGAGCGATATGTATTATGAGATTATGGCTGTGGTTGTCATACTGGATGAGATCTCGCCTCTTCTCTTTGTCTCTTTGCAGCTTCCCACTTGCTTTATATTCTTGTCACATTATGTTATTGTATGTTTGTTCATTGCTGCTTTGTGTCTTCTTTTCACTTCTATTGAGCTGTAAAACACACAGAGCTTTGTGCTTACACCTGTGGCTGATAGCCCCAGACAAGATTGTTCTTACTTTATCTTCTGACTGTGTATAGTGACTGTGTCAGAATACATATACACCATGCACAATATCCGTCTTGCATCTAGAATACTTTTCATGTTTACAGTGGTCTGTACACGGTCTTTAATGGCCTATCTTCTTGGGTCATTGTTTTTTTTTTCTCTGAATTTTACAGGTTTGGATATTTTTGGCAACTACTTATTGTACGTAAACTTTATGTATTACTATTCTATCTAAACCTGGGCAGATTATTAGTTATGTTCTGCTTATGGTCTGTAAGACCAGCACATGGACTGTATATCACTGGCTGCACACAGATGTGTGGACAAGGCCAAATACTTCTCCTACTTACAAGAATATAACTACTATAATACTGCCCCCTATATACAAGAATATAACTACTATAATACTGCTCCTATATACAAGAATATAACTACTATAATACTGCCCCTATATACAAGAATATAACTGCTATAATACTGATCCTATGTACAAGAATATAACTACTATAATACTGCTCCTATGTACAAGAATATAACTACTATAATACTGCTCCTATATACAAGAATATAACTACTATAATACTGCTCCTATATACAGGAATATAACTACTATAATACTGCCCCCTATATACAAGAATATAACTACTATAATACTGATCCTATATACAGGAATATAACTACTATAATACTGCTCCTATATACAAGAATATAACTACTATAATACTGCCCCTATATACAAGAATAAAACTACTATAATACTGCTCCTATATACAAGAATATAACTACTATAATACTGCTCCTATATACAAGACTATAACTACTATAATACTGCTCCTATATACAAGAATATAACTACTATAATACTGCCTCCTATATACAAGAATATAACTACTATAATACTGCTCCTATATACAAGACTATAACTACTATAATACTGCTCCTATATACAAGAATATAACTACTATATTACTGCCTCCTATATACAAGAATATAACTACTATAATACTGCTCCTATATACAAGAATATAACTACTATAATACTGCTCCTATGTACAAGAATATAACTACTATAATACTACCCCTATATACAGGAATATAACTACTATAATATTGCCTCCTATATACAGGAATATAACTACTATAATACTCTAACTCTCCAGATACCCCAAGCTTGCCACAAGGCATCGTGAGTCTAACACAGCTGGGATTGACATCTTCTCTAAATTCTCAGCGTACATCAAGAATACCAAGCAGCAGGATAATGCAGGTGAGTGGAGCAGTGTGTATGAGCGCATAAGAGGTTATAGATGTAGCAGAGCTGAGAACTCATGGTGATATCTCTCTGTTACTTTTGGTTGTCAGCAGTTTAGCTGTAGTGCAGGGATGGGGAACCTTTGGCCTTTTAACTCTTACAAAACTACAATTCCCATCATGCCTGGATAGCTGAAGCTAAAGCTTTGGTTGTCCAGGCATGGTGGGAATTGCAGTTTTGTATCAGCTGGACTGGTGAAGGTGCCCCATCCCTGCTGTAGGGGATACAGAAGTAGACCCTGGGGTATGAAAGGCCCCATAGGCCCATGTGCTACACAATAAGTGTGTACAGGGAGCACGAGAGGCGTAGGTCTTATAACTTTCCACAGGGTGTGTGCAAGACAATACTCCAAATTTAGTGTTGCGTGTCACTTTAAGATGAAAGACATGTTTACTACGGAGATGGGACTCATTGCACTGGAAAATAAAACCTTTAGAGGAATTTGATTTCTTCCCAAAATGTCACATCCCACCCTTTCCTCAGGAACAGTCGCTGTCTTTCTGTTGGCGGCCGGAGAGCGACGGCCTTGTCAGTTTTGGATGAATCTTTTCGGAAATATTAAAAGAATGCTGAAAGTAAGATATGTGTAAGGTCAGAGTTCATAGAACACACGTATACAGACAGGAAGCTGAGCTGTCGCCCATAGCAACCAAGTTCCAGATTTAAATGTTCCATAGGAAATAAAAGTAAAGAAAATGATAGAAAATGTTCCATAGAAAATGAAAGAAAACCTAATTGGTTGCTATGGGCAACTGATCTGCTGTGATGGGAGTCCTACCCAATGGGAGCAGTCTCAGTTCTCATAGGAACCAATCAGAGTGGGAGTTTCAGATTCTAGTGCAGGCTGCGAATTAGGGTTTAATAATTTTTTTTCACAAAAAAATTCTGCATTAAATCTGCAATATAATCTTATTTGCTGCGGCAATGATTCACAGAAAAATCTGTAATTTTTCCTTCCCTTCCTTTTCCTGATGGTGCGTTTTCACCCTTGGGAGCTGTCACATGTGTATCATGAAGCGTGCGACACTTAGCAACTTTTTTTTTTTTTACTCTTTTCTGGGTTTTTCACTATCTAAAACAGTCGGTTTACATCATTGTTAAATCTCCCCTACAATAGTCTGACAGCCATGTGACAGTAATAAATACATGTGCACCTAGCGCCCCCTAGTGGCAGCTGTCAGCAGAATTTGGAACTTCTCTACTTCATTATTTTTGATCAGCTTCTGGGAGAGTGATATATTTCTTACAATATACTATAATACAAATAATATACATAAAGTATTAGTAATACATACAGTATATTATTATATATACACCCACACGTATATTTATAGCTCATTAAAATAATACATACCATATATATATATATATATATAATCATACAGTATCAATAATATATTACATACAGTATCAGTAATATAATTAATACACTATCAATAATATAGTATTGGTAATATAACACATACAGTATATCATAATACATATATCAATAATACATACAGTATCAGTAATATAGTATGGTACA